>NC_142932.1:121318744-121323744 GCF_046866305.1 Octopus bimaculoides | reverse complement strand
AGTGGCCAGATAAGATGTTCAACTTCACTTGAATGTTCCTCGTGCCATTCAGTAACAACTTTAGCTGTGTGAATTGGTGCATTATCATCCTGAAAGATTGCGTTTCCATACGGAAACAGTTCCGCAACTATAGGATGGATTTGATCTGATAAAATGCTTAAATAGTCTTGACTATTAATTCTGCTATGAAGGGAAACCATTGGGCCGACGGATTTCCAAGATATAACCCACTTTCCAGATCATCACAGATCCTCTTCCATGTTTAACAGTTGGAAGAAGGCAGTCTGGGTCAAATGCTTCTCCACACGTATACTCGGCCAGTGGTCGGAAATAAGGTAAAGGATGATTCGTCCGAGAAAATAACATTCTTCTACTGTTCTGGGACCAATTCTGTAGGTGTTTACTCCACTCTAAACGCTTTGCAACGTTTGTTTTTGAAAGTAGTGGTTTTCTGATTGCAGCCCTCCCCCGAAATCCAAGTTCGTGCAACTCCCGGAGAACAGTTTTTGTGAAAACATGGTTCTGGAGGTGGTCATTAAGCTCTGCAGTAATTTTGGGAGCTGTACTTTTGTGATCCTTTCTAACAATTCGCGTAAGAGTCCGATCGTCCCTATCTGAAAGTTTTGGTTTTCTTCCGGAGTTTTGTTTCGACAATGAGGTTTTTCCCTCTTTCTCAAATGCTGTCCTTACTTTTGAGACAGTACTTCTTAATAACCAAACATTTCGGCTGCTTTCGTTACGCTAGCGCCTGCCATACGAGCACCAACAATCTGACGTCTTTGAAAGTCCGATAGATCTGTCATTTTAATGAATTTTAATTACCTTAGCAAAACATATTAAGCAACACAAATAATAAATCAAAAAATATAAAAGTAAATAAGTGTTCGATGGTTTTATAGATATTTCAAAATTATGATGCTATGATGCTAGGTGTTTCCATTATTTTGTCCAACCCCTGTATATATATACGAGTGAGTGGACAAACGAAAGAAGGGCACTCAACACTTTTAATGAAAGTTATATATATATACATATATATATTTATTTAGTTCTGTTGTGTCTGGGGAGAGTCATTTTCTTTTAGTGCCTTATAATTTAACACACACACCGGTAAAATTTCCACTCATTTATTTATTTATTTCTCTAAAATTTTTGTTGTGTCTTCCATCTTTTTCAATAGCGTGTTAAACTATAAGGAACTAAAGGAGAATGACACAACAAAATATGCTTCAACACGCGAACTCACATAAAAAATCTTTCAAACCAAATCCAAAAACAAAACATATACCTCCTGAGTTCAAATTCCATCGAGATCAACTTTACCTTTCATCCTTTCGGGGTCGATAAATTAAGTACCAGTTGCGTACTGACCCTTTCCCTCAAAATTTCGGGCCTTGTGCCTACAGTAGAAAAGTATATACACATATATGTATATATAAATACACACACGTGGCTGTGTGGTAAGTAGCTTGCTTACCAACCACATGGTTCCGGGTTCAGTCCTACTGCGTGGCACCTTGGGCAAGTGTCTTCTACTATAGCCTCGGGCCGACCAAAGCCTTGTAAGTGAATTTGGTACGCGGAAACTGAAAGAAGCCCGTCGTTTATAAATATATATATATATATATATATATATACGTGTGTGCGTGTGTTTACGTCCCCGTAACTCAGCAGGTCGGTAAAAGAGAGCGATAGAGTAAGTACTAGGCTAACAAAGAATAAGTCCTGCGTTCGAATTACTCGACTAAAGGCGGTGCTCCAGCATGGCCACAGTCAAATGACTGAAACAAGTAAAAAAAAAAGACCCCCCACACACACACACACATATTCGCGCGCGCATACACAGCGGACTTCATCACATTTCCCTCTGCCAAATCCACTCACAAGGCCTTGCTCAGCCCGAGGCTTCACAAAACACTAGATTTAAACAACGAGAAATATTTTCAATTATCGACATTGAATTATCTACCATTAAGAGAGTAATCAAGAGTTATTTCCCTTACACCGCTTTTAATACGCTATGTATTTTTCTTTATTCCTTTCGTTTATCTCCACAGTTATCTTTGTCTCCTTTGACCGATTTTGGATCTAAATAAAAACATGCTGTTGAATCTAGATTAATGCATTCTCTTCACTAAATACATACGCGCGCGTGCATATCATTATAATTAGATTTATTGCTATTATCATGACAGAATCAGTAGCTCCCCGGACGGGGCCGATGTAATCGACTAGCCCCACCTTAAAATCTCAGGTTTTGTGCCTATTATAGAAAGGATTATTAAGACCAAGGGCGGACTGAGAGTATAAAAGGCCATCGGGCATAACTATTTATTGGGCCCCTTTGAATGTGTGTTTTAGTAGGGTTAACATGTAGAGTGCGGGTCCCTCAGAGCTCCGGACATTTGTCTGAATCGTTTGCATGTTGGGGGCGAAATTTCTAGTAACATTTCGTCCGTGTTTATGTTCTGAGTTCAAATTCCACCGAGGTTGACTTTCAGTCCATTCGGGGTCGATAGAATACGTACCAAGCTGAGCACTGGAATTGATGTAACCGACTATACCTCTCCCCCAAAATATTCAGGCCTTATACTTATAGGAGAGAGAAGAATATTCTCATTATTATTGTAATTACCGCGCCGAACAAAATGCTTAACGATATTTCGTCCGTCTTTAAGTTCTGAGTTCAAATTCCGCCGAGGTCGTCTTCGCTTTTTATCCTTTCGGGGTCGCTAAATTAAGTACCAGTTTCGCACTGGAGTTGATATAATCGGCTAGTTCCCTCCCCATAAATGTGAGGCCTTGTGCCTCCAAAAGAAAGGGTTATTAGTATAATTACTGCACCAAACAAAATGCTTAGCGATATTTCGTCCGTCATTAAATTCTAAGTTCAAATTTTGCCTTTCATCCTCGCGGGGTTGACAAATTAAGTACCAGTCGAGCACTGAAACCAATGTACTCGGTTTAGCCCCAGCCTCCAAAATTTCGGGCCTTGTGCCTATAATAAAAAGAATCATTATAAGACCACGAGCTGGCAGAAGATATGCCTAGTGGCATTTAGTCCGTCTTTACGCTTTGAATTCATATTCTGCTTGTTGAGCGCTGGGGCTGATATAATTGACTCGCTCCCTGCCCTGAGAATTTCTGACCTTATGCCCATAGTAGAAAGAATTATTATTACTATTATTATTATTATTAAGGCGGTGAGCTGCCAGAAACGTTAGTACGCCAGGGAAAATGCTTAGCGGCATCTCGTTCTGAGTTCAAATTAAGCCGAGGTCGACTTCGCCTTTCATCCTTTCGGGGCCGATAAAATAATACCAGTTGAACACTGGAGTCGATGTAATCGACTCATACCCTCCCCTAAAAGTGCTGCCCTTGTGGCATAATTTTGAAGCCATTAGTGTTGTTGTTATTGTTAGGATACAATTGTCAAATGGTCAAACCAAATTCCTTCCGTCATTTCTTCGAACTCTTTCCGTTCTGGGTCTGAGTTCAAATCTTGCCAAGACCAACTTTGCCTCTCAGCCTTTTGAGTTCAATACCAGTCAAGTATCGGGCGCCAATATCGAGGAATAACCTTCTCTCAAAATGGATGACTTTGTACTTACATGACAAGGTGGCAAGCTGGCCGAATCGTTAGAGCATCGGGAAAATGCCTTATTCTATATCTTCCCGTTCTTTACGTTCTGAGTTCAAATCCCGCCGATGCCAACTTTAACTTTCATTCTTCTGGTGTCTGTAAACTAAATCAATGAGTATCTGATCAATAAGTATCCGGACTGTTGCCATAGAAATGAAGCTAAAGCACGCAAAGCAAAGCCGTTTGGCAAATATTGACATTACACTCTGCTGTGCATGCGCACTAAGTTTTAACGTTGTAGCTCACTCCCACTGTCTACAGCAGTGCTTGGAAGGAATGGGTGTAGCGTGTGATCGCCGTATTGACAATGACAGAGAAAGTTGAGCAGAGAATCTGCTTCAAATTCTGCCAAAAGCTTGGTGATACCTGCTCAGATGCCTACGCAAAGTTTTCTAAAATATTTCCTCGTTCTCGACACAATCAAGATCTTGTGTAATTGAAACCCGCGTATCCTTTTGGTCAGCTGAAAGCAGTTTTGGCACAAAGTTGGCAGACACGTGTTTCATACCAAAATCTTCAGTGATAATGGACTGAACTGAACCGTAACTAATCTGCACATCCTCTGATAACTCACGGATGGTGATTCGATGGTGATTTCCTCTCGCAGCTGCACGCACATCTGCGTTGCTATTTTCAGTGCTGCTGGTTGCTGTTCTCGCAGAATGTTCGTCAATATCGACATTTTTTCGGCCATGTTGGAAACGTCTGAACGACTCGTACATTTGTCTGTGGCTCATACACCCCGCTCCATACACTTTCTACAACCTAGCGTAGGCCTCTGAACAGGTATCCTCATGACAACTTTCTCTGGCATGGTAAACGTGTTGACTGAATTATATATAAGGCTAGAAGCTTTAATTTGTACGTTCGGAGTTGCATCTTTTAAGTACATTTCATTGACGAGAGTCAATAAACTCGAGACATCGATGTTTGAGATTCCCGAGAGATGGCAACACTGAACGAACTGGGTGTTTTCACACCTTTTTACTATAAAAGAGATTTTTCTCCACGGTAACTGCCGTGTATTTGCCTTTAGCAGTTGAAATATTTCACTTCATTTCACGTTGCTCTAGTCCACTCAGTTGGCAAGAATGAGTAACTTTGCGATGGACTGGCGTCCCGTTCAGGTGGGAAATATATACGCCATTGAAACCGGGAAACCGGCCTTTATGAGTCTATATGACTCGGGAAAGATTTTAGTCCTATCCTATCTTCACCGAGATTATAATAAGGTTAGAATTGCAACGGTTAGTAATCGATGCAGCTGAAACATAAGTAGGTCTATGTAAAGCTATATTTATATATATAAAGAATTAAAGGTAATGTTATGCTACTTTGTAACAATCCTTATCATTAT
>NC_142932.1:121261244-121313744 GCF_046866305.1 Octopus bimaculoides | reverse complement strand
ATTTATATAAATTCATATATTTATTTCGTTATTATGTTCACTGCGGTCGTATTTTGACCATATCGCACGAGGAGTTTTAGGCAGGCGTTTTAAACTGGTCGTGTGCATACGTGCATATATATGTATGTACACGTTCGTGTATGTAAGTATTCGTATGTATATATATATATATATATATATATATATATATATATATATATATATATATATATATATATATATATATATATATATATATATACAAGAATAAGGGCAGAGAATCGTCAATTAATAATAGAATTAATAATTAACAATTTTGCCAAGTAGTTCAGTATGAAAAAAACCTTTATCGGTAAAACTATTTATCATCATAAATATACAGGGATTAGCAATTGAGTTGCTTCTCCAACATACTGAAAATTTAGAAATAGCAGTCAAAGAACTACTGATTCCAAACTACAAATTTTTTTTGTAGTTTGGAATCAGTAGTTCTTTGACTGCTATTTCTAAATTTTCAGTATGTTGGAGAAGCAACTCAATTGCTAATCCCTGTATATTTATGATATATATATATATATATATATATATATATATATATATATATATATATATGTATGTATTTATGTGCTGTCTAAGTATATTCCACTGATGAAGGTAGAGCATTTCTTATGCAGAGCTAGAAATCCGGGATCTGGAATTATCCAGTAATTTTTTTGCTAGTTTATTTTCTCTCTTTGTCTTCTCTCCTGGTGCTGTATGAACATTTAATATGGTTTTAGAGTCAAGTTTTGGCTGCTATTTCCAGCATGGTGGTATCTCTTAGATGCCCTAAATTATAATTTTAATAATAATTATTACCTTTGAGGTTTCTATTCCCATGCTGGCCACCTGATAAGATCGGAATTTATATAACGATCTTATCCTTATTTATATTATATATATCTATATATATGCATATACGTATGTTTGTATGTACAAATGAATGAATGAGAGGGGTGAACAAATTAGTAAGTCAACAGTTTGCTTAGACATACATGTTCACATTTGTTTACGTGTTGCGTTTCCTCATCACGGTAGAACCTTCTTGGTATTAGATAAAGTAGAACAATGTTAATTTTTATCAGACAATCTAAGGACAAAAACGTTTACATTGTGTTCAAAATATTTTCAAAATAATAAAAGACCATTTGTTATTTGTTTCAATAGAAAACCGATCAATGAAAGAACCACAGTATAAATGGATGTTAGTAAACGGATAGAGAAAGAAGACTGGCGCCGCAAATGGCTTATTTATTCACAAGAGAAAATGGCATTGCATTCTTTAGTTGTTACTTTCGGGATATGCTAATCAGTCGTCATCCCAAAATGAAAAGGAATCATTCATTGCAAAATAAATAAATAAATGAATAAATAAAAACTCACACTCACACATGCACACAGAGAGACAGTCTTCAAACCAATGAAAATAGCAAAATTGTACTCACACAATGCGAGAAATTGAAATACGTCTTTTGAGAAAATTGTGAAATCATTAACATGTAATTTCAACCTCAAATTTTATTTGAAAAAAAATTTAAATGACAAGAAATTCTTAATTTGTTTGACAATTCAAAATCCTGAGTTGCAACAATGAATTTGAGACATACATAGATACATACATACATACATACATATATACATACATACATACATACATACATGCATACATACATACGTACGTACGTACATACATACATACATACATACATTCATGCATACATGTATACATAAATATATTATTATGTATGATTGTGTGTCTGCGTGTATGTATATATGTGTGTGTGTGTATATTTATATGTATATCTGTTTATATATGTCTGTTTGTATATATGCATATATATATGCATGTTTCTATTTATATATATATATTACATATAAATATAATATATGTTTATACATAGATACATACATACATACATACATATATACATATATATACAAACATACATGCATACATACATACATACATTGCTGCTGAGACCCCCTTCGGTCATAGTTGACCATGAGATTGCACCTAGAAAGTTACCCTCCCAGGCACAAGTCCGGACAAGGTTGTTTTTTTGGAAGACCAGCAGTCGCCCATGCATACCGGCCTCCCCTCTCCACGCCACCGATGTTATCCAAGGGAAAGGCAAAGGGGCCGATACAGCTTGGAACCTGTGACATTGCAACTCATATCTACAGCTGAGTGAACTGGAGCAACGTGAAATGAAGTGTCTTGCTCAAGAACACAACACGCAGCCCTGTCCGGGATTCGAACTCACAACCTCACGATAGCTCGACGCTCTAACCACTGAGCCATGCGCCTTCACTATACATACATACATACATACATACATACATACATACATGTCTATTTATCTATCTAAGCGCTCGAGTTCCCTTTACAACCAAGATATATAAATGACTTCGCATAGTCTAAGTTGTTCTCATCAATATGTATAGGACTGTCAAGGAAACTGTGAACCGGTGACCCAGATCGACGCCTCAAGTTTGCTTAGGATGAGGGCAAGTTTGGTGGATCACTTCCGACTGCTTTATGCTGATAATCAATCTAAAGGCTTTACATGCAGCAGAAGACCGATGTAGAAGGTTCTGAGCGTTCGCCAAGGAGGTCGTTACTAGTGTAACATCATCTGCAAAAGGCAGATCACGGTTGACACTGGTGCGTAGCAGTGTTTTGGCTTTGTAACGCCGATGATTAAATAGTCCAGCACTCAAACTGGAATTGGACACAAATGTGTATGTTACCAAAAACATACCTTAACATCACTAAAAAGAAGAGTGCAAACAAAACAGGGGCCATAGCACAACCTTGTTTTGTGCCGTTTGTAACATCGAAGGAAACCGAAGATTCCCCGCTGGACACGATAACAGCCGTCAACCTCTCGTGAAAAGAGATGATAACATTCAACATCTTGTCAGGTATACCAAGTTTTTACAGAACTTTCCATAGTGCTTGCTGGTTAACAGTGTTGAAGGCTCTTAGTAAGGTCAACGAACACCATTAACAACTCTTGATTTTTCTCTCGTTACTTTCTCGATAACCTGACGAAGGGAAAAGATCATGCCGATAGTGCCACGACCAGAGCGAAATCCGCACCATGATTCTGGATAGATATAATTTATGATGTGTTTGATGATCTCGTCAAGAACGAGTCGAGTAAGGATCTTACCAGCAATAGACAGAAGCGATATCCCACGATGGTTATCACATACACTTCTATTTCGTTTGTTCTTATAAAGATGCTGAAAGGAAGCATCATTAAAGTCTTGTGGTACACGGCCTACCCTCAAATATTTATGAAGAGGTCATGCAATTTCTTGAAGAGCTTCTGTCCACCATGCTTGTAGAATTCAAGAAGGACAGCGCCTTGCCGAATGCTTTACCAGAAGAGCTCTCTTTAACAGAGTTTACCACTTCCAAGAAAGGTGGCTCCAGAGACAATTCCGGTATCTCAGTGTGCTGTGGAGTAGACATTATGGCGTCGTCATTAGTGACTGAGGTGGAGTTCGATACAGCTTCGAAGTGGTCTTTCTATCGTTTCAGGATGTCCTATTTATCAGTTAAAAGTGTCTCTCAATTGGATGAAAAAATAGGAGTGATATCGTGCTCTTGAGGACCATACGCTTTCTTGAGGCCATCATAGAAAGCATTAGAATCCTTTCTGTCCTCGACTTCTTGGAATTCAGTAGCCTTGGAATTCAGTAGCCTTGGAAAACCACCAAGCCTTCTTCATCTGTCACAGAGTACGTTGGGCCTGGCCTCTGCATTTCTTAAAAGCATTCCTTTTTCTGGATGAGCTTTTATCATTTATCCATGTTTTATAAGAGCTGTGCATTTTATCTATCAAATGCTGAACATTTGTACTTTTATCACTGAACCAATCTTGATGATTACGGACAGGAAGTCCGGGAATCACTGATACTCTTTTATTCTTTTACTCTTTTACTTGTTTCAGTCATTTGACTGTGGCCATGCTGGAGCATCGCCTTTAGTCGAGCAAATCAACCCCAGGACTTATTATTTAGAAACCTAGTACTTATTCTATTGGTTCCTTTTGCCGAACCGCTAAACTACGGGGACGTAAACACACCACCATCGGTTGTCAAGTGATGCTGGGGGGACAAACACAGACACACAAGCATACACACACATACATACACACACACACACACACACACATATATATATATACATATATACGACGGGCTTCTTTCAGTTTCCATCTACCAAATCCACTCACAAAGCTTTGGTCGGCCCGAGCCTATAGTAGAAGACACTTGCCCAAGGTGCCACACAGTGGGACTGGACCCGGAACCATGTGGTTGGTAAGCAAGCTACTTACCACACAGCCACACCTGCGCCTATGATGTCAACAGTGTTGAGTGCAGTGTCCAGCTTGATAGAGATCTCAGTCGGCTTTTCAGCGGTTTCAAAGGCAGAAGATTAATTCGCTTAGTGTTGTGTGTTTCAGATGCAACGTAACCTTAACTACGAAGAAGAGAATGGTCAGAGATAGCAGATGCTATGAAAGGAACGTGTAATGTTAAAGTTCCTAATATTTCGCTTCTTAGTAATAACATCTGGGGAGGACACAGACAGTACAGTTACTCATAAGTTCTGTGGTGGAAAGGCTATCACCCAATGGTCGCCGACTTTGGGGAGATCCAGCAAGAGCCATGTTTTTCAAGTCTTTGATATGGCAATCCTTAAATCTAGGATGTATCCATGACATCTTGCAACAATTCCGCTGTTGGAAATATGGTATTTGTGATGCTTAGACTGGATTCCCTGCAGATGGAGAGCGAATGCAGACCGCTAGACATCATTCGACGTACACTATGCCGACCAAGTACACCCTTCCATGTCTAATGATCAGTACCAACACGAGCGTTAAAGACGCCCATAAGAATAAGTTTATCTCTATGGTGCCAGCTGGAGATGACAGGTTGTAAAACCATCCGTTTCCTGCTCAGTACTGACCATGATTGGAGCATAGCAACTGACAATCGTAGCACGAGTGTTATGATCAAGTTCCAACGTTAGAAATACCTTTGGGTAGTGAAAGACGGGATCTAGCTACTTCTGCCTTGAGGGCGAAACCAATGCCAGAGTGGCACAGCTCATCCTCATTTCTTCCACACCAGAAAAATATGTATCCACCTTTACTTCCCTCTAACTGCGATGATCCTGCAAGACGAGTTTCACTGAGTGCAGCTATGTCAATGTTGTATTTCTTTAGTTCAAGGGCAACCAGAGCTGTTTTTCATTCTGGTAATGAGTGACTGTCTTGGAGAGTGCGCACATTCCAAGAACCAAGGTTATTATTCTTAGATTTCTTCATGTTTCGACTGCGTTACTGAATAAGCAGACAGCTGCAGCGAGCTGCCAAGTTTAAGGTGAAAGCAGTGCTGCGTTTAAATAGACCTGCTTTGTCACCACTGGAGGACACGGACAGCGCAGTTACTCACAAGTTCTGTGATAGAAAGGCCATCGCCCAATGGTCGGCGACTGTGTAGAGATCCAGCAAGAGACTTCAGGTAATATACTTTACCTGTCCCTGCTGCTTTTACTCTCTCGCTAGATGATATTTTTGTCTTTGCAAGTTGGAACTGTGCTACTGAATCAATAAATGTAAGTTGTCAGAAAACCCACACATATGATTTGGTTTAAGTGTTAAATGCTTTTTGAAAGTGATGATAACAAGAATATGGTGCACCTATGTGCCACAATGCACCTCAGGCTTTTTCTTCCGAGGTTTTCCTCTCTCAGACAAGCCACTATAAACACGCTGGAGAGCCTAGTCTATCCTACGAGTCAAAGTTTGCTGATGGTACAGCTCTGTTAAGGTGACCCTCAGCAATCAAAGACCTGATTTTATATCGGAAGTTTCCCTCTCCTAGAAGGGATGCCTTCACCACGGTTAAGAAGCCCTATTTTCTCCCTAAAAATTTGAATATGTAAAATGTGAATAAAATAAAATATATAAGCATATGAAATAAAATAAAATAATATAAAATAAAAATAAAATAATATAAAATAAAAATAAAATAGAATAACAACAGTATATATATAAACATATAGTTTTGGATGACCGTTGACTACTCATGACTTCCTCTGACCTGTGTGTGTATGTGTGTGTGTGTGTTTTTTGTGTGTGTGTATACACTTAAATCTGTATGTATTTTATTAACATACATATACGTGTTTATATACGTATGTTTGTAAATAATATACATACATAAGATAATGAAAGAGTATCGAACCAAACACAATCATTCTACTACATGTATATTATTTACGACTAATTTATCCGTTACATTCTCGTATTTTACGTCCGATACTAAATTTGAAACGGATTTATCTATTTTAAGTGACGTATTAAGACTGTCTTTCTCTGTGAACCTTACTCGATTTGTTAAAAACATCCGTGTGAAAATTTACTCATAACTCATTAATTGTACATTAATTTTTCGCGGAAACTTTTCTTTTGTTAATAAAACAATATACGGTTGATTATTTTCCTATCATTTTCAATATTAGAAACGATCACACGGATGCTTGAAATTTACTAATACGGAAATACCAATGAATCATCGCTCAGACTAATGACTTTTACCCAACAGATCCTCAGTATAACGCATACAATACGAGGGAACGACGATAAAAATAATAATATTAGTTAATATTTATTTCCTTTTCATTAAAATCACAAAGGCTTCTTATTTTAAACAGCAAAAAAGCATTCTGGAATTGTCGATATGTCAAGAATTCTGAAATTTTCAAGAATATTAGAGGGAATTAATGGTGAAAGTTATTGTCAAGATGTCAAACGGACTCGCGAGTTCGATTCGCAGTTTTATTTAAAACTAGCTGAATAGCCCGTCGTTGCCAGGCAATTTTTACAATTAATTGTCTTATATAAATTTTCATTTATTCCATATCAAAGCATGCCTTTCTCGACAGATAGGACAGATTTGTGCAAAGTTTTGCCAAAAATTTCGTTGAGGATTTTTTTTTACTTTTTAAATTATTTACATGTCTGTTCGACCATTTCACATGACTTTATTCATTAAAACTTCATCAGTTCTTACAACTTTGGTCGTCATAATGTTTTGCATTCGTTTGTTTAATAAAAAATACCTTCTCCTAATGATTTTGCTTTCATTCTGTGATAGACAGCAATCAGGCAGAAAATACCTGCTTCCAAATCCTGCTTTCTGATTAGGTAAAATTGATTAGACTTTAAACCTCTGTAACATTTTCTGGAACTTTTCTGCAACAAAAAAATAACAAAATCGGATTTAACGTAGAAAATTATTTCAATAAAATATATTTGGAAATTTTGACGTAATTTTAAAATCTCACAATATATGATAGCAACAGGGAAGACACTACAAAAGTAGAGGCAGACAGTTACAGGACGTAACACATACGCACACACACACACACACACACACACACACACACACACACACACACACACACACACACACATTTACAAACGTACACACAAGTAGTCACAAATTTAAAATGGTGTATAGTAGACATATGTGTGTTTGTATGTATGTACGTACGTATGTGTGTGTCTGTGTGTGAGAATTTGTTTGCGATGGCCAGCAAAAAAGTTACCTACCCCTTTTCTCCTTAACGCTTCGTATTCCTCACACCACCATTTCTGTGTGTATGTATTGTATTTATGTATTTGCAAAAGTATGTATGCAGCGTCGCATGTATATGACAGCTGTAAAAACGTCACACCCCATTTCCATCACTGCTCTCACCTTCTTTGATATAAGTAACATGAATGCAAAGTTTCGTGAATATTGGTTCACTGGTTTGGGCACTAAGATGGTAAGAGACAGACAGACAGAAATTATCATTTATATATGTAGATGGTGCATAATATCTGTTACAAATTACAGAAAAATACTTTATGAAGGGAGTTTCTCGTAGTCTGAGAATGACGGCTCTTCAATTTGTAGTAGAACAACGTACACAAAGAGTTTGTTTATAGTGATCATATGCATGTGTTGTACATTAGCTCACTCCCTCCATCAAATCGAAATATCTGAACAGGTGAACGGTGTATCCTACTTCAGGTGTCAAAGTGATAGCGAAGCAATGTCAGATGAAGTGTTTTGCTCAAGAACGCAACGCCACACCTGGTCTAGGAATTGAAACTACGATCCAAAGATCGCGAGTGCAGCACCCCTAACCACTAAGCCAAGCGCCCTCAATAGAAAATCACAATATATGATTTTATAAAGAAACAGATATTTATTGTTGTTTTTTCTCAGTTTCTTTAGTTCTTTCAGTGTGTGTCTCTGTGTATGGAGGGGGTGGTCGGTAGTAAACAGAGCATGACCGTCTATCGTGTACAATATTTCTTTTATTAAAGACAGAATGGTATAGGGAGATTTCGCTGCTATTTTTTGCCAGTCGATCGGCAATGGTACAGGCTTTCCTCTTTTTCGGAATGGATAAAATAAGTTCCTATTTAACACAGGAGTCGATGTGATCGGTTAGCCCTTTCCCGCTAAATTTCAAGTCTTATACCTTATAGCAGAATGAAATATTATTATTCTAAACGGCTCTTTATGTTCTGAGTTCAAATCCCAACAGGATCTACTTTGTCTATCATCCTTTCAGGGTCGATAAAATAAGTGCCAATTGTCGGATCACCTTCCCAGATTTCTCGTCTTTTGCCTATATTAGAAACAAAAACAATTATTATTATGTTGAAACAAGCAATCAAGTGCTGTCAGTGACGGAGCGTACAACCCAGTGTGTGGGAATGAAAGTCACGAGGCTCAATATCACTGCGTGTGTGGGTGTGTATGTGTTTGTGTGTGTGAATTTAATAATGAAACCTTATTAAAATTCGACACACAAAATTTTCGCACAAAATGTTACTGATATCAACAACAACAGAAAGAGCGAAACAAACAAACAAACAAACAAACAAAGCTTGCGGTTTTGTTTCCGGAAGTTCAGACAATTTATCTGAAACGCAATGAGATATAGAAATGAATAAGAGATTTGTTTTACTTTTTAAATCCTAAGTGTTGGCTTCCGTCTGAAATAGCATATTTTTAGTTTATATTCCAATTCATTTTTTTGTTTCAGATTTCAAGTTGCTAATTATTCAAAGGTCAAAAATAACCTGGGGGGGGGGGGGGATTATTTATTTCTTTTATCTTGCTTATTGTTTTATTTATTCATTTTTTAATCTTTTCCTTGTTTCAGTCATGGAGGCCATGTTGGGGCAACCCGCAGAAGAATATTACTAGAAAGAATCGGCCCCATTCCTATTTTTCGAAAGCCTGGTACTTATTCTATCGTTCCCTTTTTCCCAACCGCTAAGTTACGGGGACGTAAACTCACCCATACCGGTTGTCAAGGGAGGTGGGGACGAACACAGACACAAAGACAGGTATACACACAGACACACACACACACACACGCACACATATATACACAGACATGCAGGAAGTAAATAGACACCTTTAATTTTCAAAATTTCTGACCTAAGCGTCTTAATATGTTTTCAGTGGTGTAGAATTTACAATGTAGTTATTCTTTTTCATTCCAGGTGCCATTATATTGAACATTTCTGAAGAGTAACCATGCCACGCAAGAATTCAGCAGAACTGTCAGATTTTCAAAGAGGTCGTATTGTTGGGCAATCTGAGGCTGGTCTTAGCCAGCGAAAAATTGCCGAAAATCTTCAAATTCCTCTTGCTACTGTTAATAGAATTATGGTGCAATTCAAAATCCAGAGAAAAGAATCAACAGATTGTCGTCCCGGCTGACCTGGGCCTTCGGAAAGGAAGCTTCGCTGTTTGAAGAGAATTGTGGAAAACGAACTCCGTTCGAAGGCTTCTGGCATTGCAAAACAGCTAGAAGTTAGTCCAAGAACGTGTGTTACATACCTGCATAAGCTTGGGTATTATGGACGAGCATCTAGAGAGAAAAACCTCTCCTTCAACCAATTAATATCATGTGAAGAAAGAAATGGGCTAAAATCCAATTCATTTTGGGATAGAGTGATATTCTCAGATGAATCCAGATTTGTATTATATTCAGACAGTAGACGTGTTTAGGTCTGGAGGCTTCCCAATCAAGAATTTGATTTGAAACGACTCCAACTGACGGCGAAACATGGCGGTATCTCTATAATGGTATGGGGAGCTGTCACCAGCAATGGTCGTTCTGAGCTGATCGAATGTGTTGGAACCATAAACTCTGAAAAATACATCGAAATACTTATGCAAGGACTATTTCCGATATATTCACACGATAACATAACGAAAAACGAGTTTTTACTCATGGAAGATGGAGCTCCATGCCACAGAACAAAAAGGAATCAACAATGGCTGACTGAAAATGGGATCAAAAAAGCTTTCTTGGCCGAGCCAATCTCCTGACATGAACCCAATTGAAAATCTTTCGAGCATACGAGATAAAGCTATACGTAAAACTCGACAGAAACCTAAATCTAAAGAGGAATTGTTTCGATTGTTGCGTGAAAACTTGGAAGAAATTCCACAAGAGACAATCACAAAGCTCATCAGTTCAGTGCCAAAAAGAGTTTCTGAATTAAAAACTGCAAAGGGATTGTCAACTAAATACTAAAGTATGTGGTCCTACCTATCGATTACATTTCAATTATTCGCTTTGCGTATTAAATAAAAGATTATAAGATTTAGAGGTGTCTATTTACTTCCTGCAAGTCTCTGTATGTATGTATATATATATATATATATATATATATATATATATATATATATATATATATTTTTTTTTTTTTTTTTTTTTTTTTTTTTGGCTAATTTCAGAAGGAAAATCGGCATTTATTTTATATTTACTGCCGATAAGTTAAAGCGCACATGCGCGGTATAATTTGAAAAATTAAGTGTGTAAACGCGGGTCGTATTTCCCTATGACTCGTGTTTACTCGCTTGTTCGTGGTACTCTGCTGAAGAAAGTTGTCCAAGTAAGATTTATTTTTATCTTGCTAAATAACTTGAAACCATGGTACAGAGTATAGACTGATAAAAGTTTTTATTTTTCATTCTCTTTCGAAATTATCCCTATTTTTGTGGTATAGAGTTTTTTGCTGCTCTTTCTAGCGGGTTAGATGTCCTATTATAGGCATCTCTGTATTTAATTTTATATATATATATATATATATATATATATATATATATATATATATATATATATACAGACGTTGGACAAAATAATGGAAATACCTTAACATTTCAAAAGAATTTATTTTAGTATGGGGTAGGACCGCCTCTGCCAGTAATTACAGCTTGAATTCTACAAGGTATAGACTCATACAAAGATTAAATTGTTTCCAAATGAATTTTTGTCCATTCTTCAGCTAAAACATTCTCCAGATCTTGTAGTGATGATGGCGGAGGATATCGACTCCTTACTTGTTTTTCTAAAATGCACCATAAATGTTCAATAATATTGCGATCTGGGGACTGAATATTGAGATCTGGGGACTGTGGTGGCCAGATAAGATGCTCAGCTTCACAAAAACGTTCCTTGTGCCATTCAGTAACAACTTTAGCTGTGTGAATTGGTGCATTATCCTCCTGAAAGACTGTGTTTCCATCCGGAAACAGTACCGCAATCATAGAATGAATTTGATCAGATAAAATGCTTAAATAACCTTGACTATTACTTCTGCCATGAAGGGAAACCATTGAGCCGGTGGATTTCCAAGATATAGCCCCCCCCCCCTGCCAGATCATCACAGATCCTCCTCCATGTTTAGCAGTTGGAAGAAAGCAGTCTAGATCAAATGCTTCTTTTGGCTATCTCCACACGTATATTCGGCCAGTGGTTGGAAACAGAGCAAAGGATGATTCGTCCGAGAAAATAACATTCTTCCACTGCTCTAGGGACCAATTCTGTAGGTTTTTACTCCACTCTAAATGCATTGCAACGTTTGTTTTTGAAAGTAGAGGTTTTCTGATTGCAGCCCTCCCGTGAAGTCCGGCTTTGTACAGCTCTCAGCGAACACTTTTTGTGGAAACTGGGTTCTCGAGGTGGTCATTAAGCCCTGCAATAATTTTGGGAGCTGTACTTTTGTGATCCTTTCTAACAATTCGCGTAAGAGTTCGACGGTCCCTATCTGAAAGTTTTGGCTTTCTTCTGGAGTTTTGTTTCGACGAGGAGTTTTTTTCCTTCTTTCTCAAAGGCTGTCATTACTTTCGAGACACTTCTTCTTGATATACCAAACATTTCGGCTGCTTTCGTTAAGCTAGCGCCTGCTATACAAGCACCAACAATTTGACCTCTTTGAAAGTCCGATAGATCTGTCATATTAATGAATTTTAATTACCTTTTTTTTTTCTTTGTGATGATATCTGAAAAGAAACAGCAATTTTAGCAAAACATATTAAGCAACACTAATAATAAATCAGAAAAAAATAAAAAATAAACCAGAAAAAAATAAAGATAACAAAATAAACAAGCTTTTGACGGTTTTATAGATATTTCAAAATTATGATGCTATGATGCTAGGTGTTTCCATTATTTTATCCAACCGCTGTATATATGTATATATATATATATATATATATATATATATATATATATATATACATGTGTGCGTTTTTGTGTTAGCGTTTTCTGTGTGCATGTATTGTATATATGCAGCTATGTATTATGTATGCATGTATGTGCGAGTGTATGAATATGTACTCGATTTTCCTATAATCACACTATCATTTTCCGTCAAGTATTCTTGTTAATCTCATATTCTAATTCCGTGTCATTTTTCGATGCCGGATAAACAGATAACCGTTCTCGTTAATTTTCGCAGTGCAGGGTTTTGAATTATCCCTAACAATTATGCTGTCACAAAATAAACCATAATCTCCAAGATCACAAGCGACCAGCCAAACACACAAAAGAGTATCAACAGAACAATTATCTGACAGGAATTGTCTCCACTGCACACGTATGAATGTGTGTTTGTTTGGTTGTTTGGTTGAGTGAATAAATAATATTCAGCTGGTCACGAAATTGCTGGGAAAAAATATTGTGAAAGGAGAATTCTCCGTAAGCAATTGGTAAGCAATTGAAGCACCATTAATATCAGAGAGCCTTCTAAGTAAATACTTTAATCATATATTCACCGCGGTCGATTCTATGGTAGTGTAGACCTCCGGCGTATTTCGTCCCCGGACCACATCCCTGCTCACCGCAATCAGGGCGGAGATGGCTACCCGTAAGCGCGAGCCCATCAGAGTTGTTGTTTCAATGTACCTCCCTTGCCATTCTCCGGGGGTGATGCTTTTTCTGTTTTATCTGCTGAGAGAAAGAGGAAAGGTATGATGATTAAGGCAAGGCCGTTCATCAATTTTAGAAAACAATTTCATTAAGTTTTACGAGAGAAACGCAGAACTAAACAGAACGACTCAAGCTCATATCGAATGATTTGTTACGTATAAACGTGCACCTTATAGTTGTAAACACTATTGACTGGCAAAATACTACGGTTTCCCAGTTTTTTCCCCCGCTGACATAAGTTCTTATATCTCTGTCTTCTCTATCGCTGGTCATGTTCCACTTCTTAATGATACATCTCTCCTCTTCTTTGCTCCCAGCCTCCCTAGAACTTCTTACTTATCACTACATCCAGTCTTTCCTCCACAGAACATTTTTCTCTCGAAATCTTTCCCTGCTCATAGCTTTCAAGAAAGTGTCGAATTGTAATAGTTTAAACGTAACAGGAACCAACTCAATCTAACGGGAAGAGAGCAGGAAAAAACGCATTAATGCTCATGAAAAGTAAAACATTTTCTCATAAATATTTGCAATTCTGGAACTGAAATCTTTCACGAAATTTTCTGTGACATAAAAATTTTTTCGACGTTAATTCAAAGATTTCTTTGCATACACAAGAGAAATGCATTCTGCAGAATGGCGTTGCTCACATATGTCTCGTGTTACACTTATGACGCACACAGATAACTCCACCTACACATACACATACATATATGCATATATCAATATCGGCACAGTAAATTCTTATTACATGACAGAAATTAATATAATCCTTGAACAAGGCGGCCAACTGGCAGCATGATTAACATGCCGGACAAAATATGTAACGCCATTCCGTCCGTCTTTACGTCCTGACTTCAACTAATTTATTGGGGCAGGCTACTTGATCGAATATACTCAAGTATTAGTAATGTATATTGTAGTAATAATGGCTTCAAATTTTGGAACAAGGCCATCAGTTCTAGGGGGAGGCGGGTAAGTCGATTGCATCGATTCCAGTTCGCAACTGGTACTTGTTTTATCGACCCCAAAAGAATGAAAGGCAAAGTTAACTTTGGCGGAATTTGAACTCAGAAATGTAAGGACAAGCGAAATGCCGCTAAGCATTCTGCTCGGTGTGCTAACGTTTCTGCCAGTTCGCCGCCTTATAATCGTTTCTACTCTAGGCACAAAGCGCGAAATTTTCCACCATATTCATTTATTTATCCTAAAAACTAAAACAAATTCTATGCACAAGAGAGAACAAAGCGCTCCAAGCACGCCGTCCCGACGTATACTATAATTAACAACGGAGCAATACAATAAACTACTAAATTTGAAATATGTGGCAGAGTTAAACGCCTAATAATCCACAATCCATATCGACCCTTGAAGGACTACGGCGAAAACGTTTTACCCGATTTGTAATATAGACTAATATAATCCATGAGAAATAAAGTGGATACGGTCGACAAAAGCATCGTCGCCTCTATAAATTTTAAGAGTGGAAAACTCATAAAATAGTCGTGAAAGAAGTACAACAAAGTTACAAGTAGTTTACTCGCAACGAAAATAAAGCACGTTGAGGCTTTATTCTGTTCTACGTGGTAGAGTGTTTTGAATTTAGGAAAATATTTCGTAGCGTTGTTGTTACTGGCCCCAGTACTAAAATGAATACTGGAAAGATTTTTGTGGCTTCATGTTGACTCGCTCGCATTTCATATTTTGGACACTGTTGAAAAGAACCCTCCTTTCTTAGTACTATACAGGAAAGATGAGCTGATATTTAGAACGTCCAAGATGTGGCTAAATTTAGGAAAAATATTACTAGGCATATGTAAGGAATTTGAGCTTTTATTAAATAACATGCGGACTGTCCTGTCATAGACGACAGTGAGGATTCTGTACTTTCTTACTGGACAACCCGCACAGATGATTTGTTTAAAGTGATCAAATGTTTGAGCAGCACATTAGCTCACTTCATCTATCAAATAGACATTGATTGTACAGGTGCACGGTCTGATAACAGAATAACGTAAAATGAAGTGTTTTGCTCAAGAACACAACGCACTGCCAGGACCAGGAATCGAATCCTTGATATTGTGAACGGGAATGCAGCACCCTAACCTCTAGGTCACAAGTTTTTGAGATCATCTTAAGCATCAATTTAGAAATCATCTGTTTTAGGTAACATTTAGAATTTAATTTTAGGCAAATATTACCTTTCCAAATGAAGAATTCCAAATGAAGAATTTCAAATGAAGATATAAGCAACATCCTATGCTGCCAATAGAAAACTATAAGTAACAAAACTAAGAGAATATCCAATATATTCTTCATTGGAGGCAGCTTGAATGTGACCGCACCCAACACAATTACGAATTAGAAATAGATGCAAAGATGCAGAGAGCAGCAGAAATAGAAGACATGTAAACTAAGTTAACATTCTTCTTAGGGAATGTTCGTAGTAACCAATATAGTCAGGAGTTTCCGGTTCTTGATTAGAAAACAGATTCCCACTACTCATAAATATCAAATACTTTTTAATAACGATGATGCTAAAGTTGCCTGCAGTTAATTACAAAGAATCGCATTCCAAATTAACCTCTATATCAAAAACCACAGAAATAAACACCTTCAATGCAACCAGGAAAATAGGTCAAGACTTACCATCTTAACGGCAAATCTTTTGCATATAAAACGAAAGTAACACGTGCAGATATTCTTTTCTTTTCTACTCTAGGCACAAGGCCTGAAATTTTGGGGGAGGGGGGCCAGTCGATTAGATCGACCCTAGCACGAAACTGGTACTTAATTTGTCGACCCCCGAAAGGATGAAATGCAAAGTTGACCTCGGCGGAATTTGAACTCAGAACGTAAAGACGACGAAATACCAATTTCTTTATTACCCACCGGGGGCTATACAAAGAATGGGACAAAACAACTGATTGAGGTCAGTAACACGTTATGATATTACATAAATATGAATATACACAACTGTCCTCAGAATTTTGTCTTCCTTGATCTCTTTGGGAGGGGGAACAATTTGTATGAGTCTCCCTCTACTTCTATCAAATTCCTGCTTCTGCTCACCTCCTCCATATCCAGCTTGATCAATTTGGTTTCCAGCGGCACTGGCTTCTTCGCCGCGGTGGCCTTGGCGTAGCTCTCCATACTGGAGACACTACCACTCGCCACAGCTGGGGGGAAAAAAACAACGGCTCGCGTGAAACGTAACAACAATAATTCCACAAAAACATCACAATTATTCACAGAGACAACTTACAGTAATTCACGGAGACGTTATACTGTTAAGCAGTTCGCCCGGCGTGCTAACGTTTCTACCAGCTCGCCGCCCTGGTATTTTAGAATATTAAAAGAAAGTGGTATCATCAGCATTCGTAAAGCTGGGACATTTTAAACATAATCCAACGGATGGAAGAGATGCACAAAATGTTTTTTATGAAGAAATACAATATCGTAATCCATCATTTCAATATTTTAGATATGAAGTCAAAATTCTGCTCAAGTGTAAGCATATGAAGAAATACCAAATAAAACCGTTATTCAACAAGCAGCTACCCTGAACCCCGACCACTACAAACTAATGAGGGGAATTATTCAACAATGCCATCCGCAAAAGATAACAAGTTGCCCAAGTTGTTAATGATGCCGTACTCCAATTAACATTACAAAACCAATTAGTAAATATTCTACCGTAAAGATAATAAAATATTCATCCATGACTGATGCTGTTATAATTATACTTGCAAGTTTGGCAGACAATTGTGGACGTGTTTCCCTTTTAAATATAATAACACGTCATAATAATTCTTCGTGTATACTGGAATCCCAGAAAGATAATTCGTAGTAATTTATTCTCTAAAGTTCACCAATGTCACGCATCGCTGTCTACGGTGCTCTCATTTATTTTGGAGTCCTGTTAACAGTCAATTCTTTGAATTTGCATATTCTTGTTGTCTTACTTCCTTAGTAGCAGCCAGAGTCTACTTCGAATCAGACTAACATTCATCTTGCGAAGATTTGGAACAGTACGAAAGATTGTAAACACGTTCGGTTCAGGACGTCTTGAATATAAATCGAACTACCATCATGCAAATCACTCTTTCTTGCATAAACATATCTGATTAGTATATTCAGTGTTGGCTGAAATCTATAGATATATTCTGTAGCACACTATAGCGATGATACATGCGCTGTCATTGCATCTGCAATCAATTATTTCAGCTGGCTGTTATGAATGCGTTTTATATGCAAAGCTTGACTCTCCAGTCTATTTAATTCTTAAGTAATAGGAAGGCGAATGGCTTAGTGGTTAGGGTATTCAGCTCACGACCTTACGATCGTGAGTTCAATTCCCGGCGACGCGTTGTGTTCTTGAGCAAGACTCTTTATTGCAGTTTACTCCAGCCCACTGAGCTGGCAAAAATGAGTAGTTCGTGTATTTCAAAGGGTTAGCCTTGCCACATTCTCTGTCACGCTGAATCTCTCCGACAACTACGTTAAGTGTACACGTGCCTGTGGAGTGCTATATATTGTACTGATCCGCGATAGAAAATTCAACAACAAAAATGGAAGGAAGGAAGGAAGGAAGGAAGGAAGGAAGGAAGGAAGGAAGACAGTATCAGAAAAATACGATGAGAAAGAATTCAAAGACTGAACTTTACCCGGTTTTTTTTTCTCTTTTATTTCATTTCACTATCAATAAATACGAGATCATGTCACATTCTTCAGAGACTGTTTTTATTTTCTCTTCTTTTACTACAGACATGCCACTTCACTTTTTCCAGTTTAAACTACTTTCACTCGACTGAAATTTTTTTAGCTATCTCTTTCCAAACAGAATATAAATAAAATGCTAAACAAGGACAGTTTTATTTATCAACCACCCTATAAATCAATATTACTTAAGTTGTGAGACAAGTGTGTTGAAAAACACGGGGCGTTGTTTATATACATATATTTGTCGGTATTAGCAATTAAATGAACTATGATATATGGAAACCGATTTGATAAAGCATTCAACTACACAATATGCGTTATGTTTCTCTAATGCTTCTCAGCAATGAGATTTATGTGTGTTACGGAAGTTAAGAGGCAGCTACTTCTTTCTGTTTTCTTGTTCTATTCAATCTGTAATCAGTAATAACTCTAACTAAATATTAACCATAACTATAACACAGAAATCTTTGTTACCTCGTCTAACATATCATTTGTTTACCTTTTGGTAAATGCTAATTTCTTACGAGTTAAGTTAGTGGCTTCAAAGTCGTCGCTCGATCTGCTAAATATATCAACCAAATCTCCCTCACATCACACATGTTGTCGTCATACAATGACAAACATATAACGTGGTTTTAGATAGAGAAAATGAGATGATGGCGCTGACTAGAGCACATTCGCTAACGACTCTGCTAGCTCGCTGCCTTTACAGTAATAATAATAATAATAATAATAATAATAATAATAATAATAATAATAATAATAATAATAATAATAATCTTTTCTACTCTAGGCACAAGGCCCGAAATTTTGGGTGAATGGGGTCAGTCGGTTAGCTCGATCCCAGTACGCAACTGGTACTTAATTGATCGACTCCGAAAGGATGAAAGGCAAAGTCAACCTCAACAAAATTTGAATTCAGAACGTGGCGACGGACGAAATACCGCTAAGCAGGTTACCAGCTCGCCGCCTTTACAATAATGGTGATGATGATGATGATGATAACGGTTTCAAATTTAGGCACAAGGCCAGCAATTGTGGGAGAGGTCTAAGTCGATTACATTGATCTCATAATACTGTTTACTATTGACACAAGGCCTGAAATTTTGGGGGAATGACTAATCGATTATATCGACCTCAGTGTTCGATTGGTACTTATTTTATCGATCCCGAAAGGACGAAAGGTAAAGTCGACCTCGGTGGCATTTGAACTCGGAACCTAAAGACGGACGAAATGTCTCTAAGCATTTTCTCTGGCGTGCAAGCAATTCTGCCAGATCGCTATCTTAATAATAAATTTAATAAGAAATAACTGTAAGATACAAAAATCTAATGAACTTTCGTACGAGTTATAATGAAAGAAAAGGTAACGCGAATGTAACAAAACACGTTTACATATTACGAATGGTGAGAATAGTGACATTATATCATAAAAGATAGGAAGTATTAAGAATTCTGAATTATACGCGAGCACACGCACTCATACGCATGCAAACATGTGCACACATCTATAAACATACATACATATTACAGATGCGTTTATATACGCATGCATGTATATGCATGTATATGCACACATCCACCACACATATATATACACATATATAAATACATGTACATGCACATACACACATCTTTGCAAGGAAATAAATGATATACAGTAAAATAGATAGTTATGAAAACAAGATATAATTGAAACGAATAAAACATGAAAGATTACTTGCATTCCGTGACACTGTTTAACAACTCTTAAATTGGGTTTGAGTGCATCCAAATGTACCACTCAGCATTTTCGGACGTTTAATGTTAAAAATACCAGCATGCTGAAAGTATTTTCTTCACTGGGATGTTTTAATTTTGATTTTACTAGCAATCTGTCATTTCCATGTTTATTTTCTGAACTTAATAGTTTTTGCGTCTTTACAACATCTGCAGAAAATCAGAGGCATAAGAAATTCGTGAATTTGTCTATTAATTGTTTGTCTGGGATTTCAAAATGGGTGAAACTTGATTTATCATGATTCTCTTCATTTTCTTCATTATTTTCATAAGAGAGGATTCCATTGTCGTTTGAAAGAAATCGATCTTTCTCACATTTTTTTTTTTTTGCTTTTTAATACAAATGCTTTTGTAGAACAGGAGTTCTACAAAAACATTTGTATTAAAAAATTTTCATTTGTATTCTATTACTTCTTCATTGCACGATGAAGGTGTTGTGTTACGGGTCGGTACTGTTAGGGGACGAGGCCTTTTTTTAACCATCTCGGACACAGTAATATTGTATAGGCTGCCCATTGACTGGTGCACAGGCAGAGATCTCCGCCTAACGCCACTTCCCAGCATCGTAAGCATTATACCTCTCTAAGAACAAGTTTCTAATACAGACATATGTCAGAGCTTTTCTTATACGGCCCCTCGATGGCACAGAAAAAAGCTGTTTCTCTTCAGTGAAGCAAAGTTACGTTACTTTTCTACATGATCCCTTCTGAATAAATTTTGCAGGACAAGAAATGTAATCATTGATAATGAAATCTTATCACCGATCCATTTAAGTAGGACTGGGCATTTTCTTTCTTTTTTTTTATCTAAATTTCAATGCCGAGTGTAATTTTAGTAAAACTATCCTCATATGTGCATAATAAAAGTTGTGTGTCTAGAAGTGAGCGGCAGTGTCGTACCCGCAGTCGAGTTTCTGAAAATACTAAAAAATAACTAATTTTTCGAAATCATGAGTGACCAGCTGCAAAAAAGACCTGTCTATGCGTTCACGCCCACAAGGATGATCCCATTCATTTTTTGTAGGCATTTAATCGTTGAATAACTATAATATCGAATCAAATGTTACCAAAGGGCTAGTTCAATACGTGCAATAAAATGTGATAAAATTGAATAAAATATGGCTTGCTTCGTAAAATATGGTTATGCAACACTGTATCTAAAAACATTCCATCCAGTTTTTGGCAGAAGAAGTAATATGAAATAATATCAAATTAAGATTAAATTAAACAAACAAGGACTGTCCAAAATATTTATTAAATCTTATCTGTTTGTTTCTTCTAAACGGTGATAAGAATTAATTAAGTACACCTCACTTTGTCAACAAGATTACCGGTCAGGACAGGTACAAAAAAAAAGAAGCTAAGAATTTTGTAGGAAGGGAACATTTGTACTATTTTGGCATTTTATCAATTTCGGTGGAATCTGAAATTCAAAACATAAATGCTTTTCCTGCTCTCAAAAGATTCTAACATCTATCGACGCCATCCTCCTGCTAGAGAATGTGATTAGTCATCGCTTTAGTGAACTGCAGTATATTACACGTAAATGCAATTTGATTTTATTGGAATGAGAGCTTGGAATATAGAAAAACGTAACAATATGTGATTCACATTTCCTAAATCAGGAGTGTTAAGCATACAGCCCGCAGTCGTTTGAGTCTAACCTGCAGGTCAATTTTATTTTAAAAATACTAACTTTCGACTTTAAAATATATACCGTTAGGAGGAGTTCAGAGTCAGATCCCGACTAGACAAGCAATTAACTCTGGTTCTGATTAATCAAATCCCCGAGTACTTCTGGAAATTTATCTCAACCTATGAAAAAAGGATACCATGGGTCTATTGAATCTAATATTATATGAACTATTTCTTCTTCACTTTCTCAATAAACTCTGCGCAAAATGGAAGTTAGGGGTGAAGGAGGGTGGTATTTTATTTGTGTATTTATTTATTTTTCTATTTCGAATTGTTTCTCAAGTAAATTCTAATGTTATGAATAAGGTAGAAAGGTCTTGCGGTTGATTCAATGCAAACAGCTGAAAGGAGATTTTTTTTTACAGTAAAATCGACCAAATTCCATTACTATTATTGGATGTAGATATTCAGAAAATAGCGATTTTAAAGAGAACTCTAGTGAATGAAGAAGTAGATGAGACGTTTCTATCGTAACTCACAATCGGTGGAGTGAAATGTACTTCTAAGAATTGCTTTCAATAAATGTTATTATTGTTCTATGGATTATTTTACCTAACCTCATTATGTCAAAGTAAAGGAAAGTGAAAGCTGAATGCAGAATAGTGCCAAAATAATAATAAATAGACATATGTACCGAATTGGCATGTAAAATAAACTGCCTGGTTTGCAGTAAAATAATATCTGTTATAAGACTTCAGTGTGTAACACTATAACACATTGCATGAAAATTTGAAAACTTCAAAGTTAGAAGTGGTTGGGGGCATTGAAAACTCGCCCAATCCTGACATATGTGAGAGCTGAGGCGTTTGTTGGTTAGCTGGAATAACCTGATGGGAGAGTGGCTGATGCCAATAAAAGTATATTTACATTTAATATATTTATATGCTTCATGTTGCTCTACTGTTGTCTCCTACAATTTACGTATCAAACGTATATTTTTTTTAATGGTGTGAGACATTCTTCGTTACAAAAAAATATCTGTTCTATATTTAAAAGATGAGGAATTATGTACATTATTTACATTATTTATATTTGACGGATATTTGTCCTCATCTTGTTTGTTGTTAACACAACGTTTCGGCTGATATACCCTCCAGCCTTCATCAGGTGACTTGGGGAAATTTCGAACCTGGATTCTCATTCCTAAGGTATTTTTCGATGTTGTTATTATTACTATTATTAAGGTCACTGTCTGGAATCGAACTCGGAATCTTGGTGGATAGTAGCCCGCGCTCTTAACCGCTACGACAAATATCCGTCAAATATAAATAATGTAAATAATGTAAATAATGAAAAAAATATCTGTTCTGAATTGAGTACAATTTGGACGTCCTATGTCTAGAACGCAAACATGTTACCTCCATCGCAGTTACGTAAATGCCATATGGAATACAGAAATGTTTTTTAGTTCAATAAAGGTGTTTCTAATGCTGCTAATTTTCTGCTGCATCATTGATCCATTTTTTTTCCACGCGCGTGCGCATGTGTGTCTTGTTTACACAGTCTAATGAGGTATGTGAAATATTTATCGTTAAATGTGTTTTATTCAGACTATTGACATAGGGAAAGAAAATAGCAAAGGTTTTTCTCGTTTTTAATCATTGTTATTTTTGTTGACATTGTTATATTTCCTTTGAATTAATACAATAATATTATTTTTGTCTTGAATATTTCTAAATGAGATCTTTGGTAATGTCTGTGTGTTTGTGTTGTAAATTTTGTGAGATAAGTTGCTTTATATGTATTTTAGAGACTGTTCTCTCCAAATTCGTGGTTTTTGTCGTTCTCTGGTGGCGTCTATGCTTCAGTAAGAGAAAGTTTTCGACACCATTCAATCCTGCTAGAGATGTTCCTTTCTTTTTAGCATATCATATTGGCTTCAAATTTGGGTACAAGGCCAGAAATTTGGGGGAAGGGGTTAAGTCGCTTACATCAATATCCGTATTTAACGACCCCGAAAGAATGGAAAGCAGAGTCCATCCCGACAGCATTTGAACTCAGAACGTAATATCGGAAGAAATCTCGCTAAGCATTCTCGTCCTATTTTACCAGCTCGCCACCATTTTTAGCATGTTTTATATGTTTCGAATTTTGGCACAAGCCAGCAAGTTTGGGGAGAGGTTTTTAGTGGTTACATCAACCCCAGTGTTCAACTGGTACTTATTTTATCGACCTCGTAAAGATGAAAAGCAAAGTCGACCCCAACGGCATTTGAACTCAGGACGGAAAGTCCGTAGTAATGACTAACCATTTTTGTCCGCTGCGGTAAGGATTCTACTACCACGCCGCATCTTTTAGCATATCATATTAATTACCAGATTAAATTTAACCATGTTTTATATTCTGAGGAAGATACCTTAAAAGCCGAGCGACTGGCATAAACTCTCCTCATTCGATTTTAACTAAAATGTTAACATGAATGAATTGTAGTTAAGTAGTGAAATGTGACACACTAAAATATCAAGTCTAAACTTCGAGGTGTAAAATTCATTCAATAACTTAGATTGCTTAGGAACTAAAGGATCAACAAATTTTTAAATTCTATAAGTAATAACATAAAAATAAAATTCTATAAGTAATAACATAAAAAAATAAACATTACATCCCACTCATCTCATTCGAATACGAAATTTTGATTTAAGTCTTACAACTCTTGAACTATATGACATGATAAATAGGATGCACGAATTATTTCTGAGGAGGCGGGAGAGATTTCGTGTTCGAGTATCCTATTGACTAGAAACAGTTCAAACTACTTTAGTACTAAAATACACTTGAAAGCATGGCTGTTATCTCTGGTTTCGAAAAATCAGATGTGGGTTAATACGAATGCAAATGTAGAAGTAATCTCTAAAATTTGTATTAACAAAACCAGATGTTACACCAGAAGCCAAAATGTCGCAGATGGCACCACATCGATTTAAGTTTGTGATAAGTTTTTTTTCCTTCTCATTCTCAATGTTAAAATGAATAAATGTGGCTATTAAAGTCACGTGATAATCCGTTTTGTCGATTGTTTTTATTTCTTTAAATTTAATTTATATTTCATGGTTATTTTGTCTTTTATGCATTCAGTTAAAGGCACTGGTTCAGCTTTTTACAAGGAGTAAGAGCAATGAATAAGAGCAATTACAAGTTTCTGTGCAAGTTATCTGTACAAATGAGAAGTCGAAATCTATAAGATATGAACAAAAATCCTATTTGCTATACAAACATGCACGTAATCTTGCATGTATAACTATGATATAGCCCTCATCTTACCAAGTATAACCACCTTCTGCGCATTTTTTCTTTTGTTGCCTTTAACATATAGTCGACATTTTGTAATGGCCTCACGTTGAGGAAGTCATTCACTATGGTAATAAAATCATCATTTCACCTTACACACACGGATGACACGTCAGTGGAGAACGCATTGCAAGGGTGAGTGCATGTCCATATTACATATATGCGTACAGATCGACTGGTGCAAATTTTATCTACTTCGAGAGGACGAAAGACAAACTGGACGCCAAGCGGAGTGCAAAACGATCCTGCAGAGAATAATCCTTTCTACTATAGGCACAAGGCCTAAAGATTTGTGGTAGGGGACTAGTCAATTAAATCGACCTAGTGTTTCACTGAACTTAATTTATCGATCCCCGAAAGGATGAAAGGCTAAGTCGACCTCGGCGGAATTTGAACTCAGAACGTAAAGGCAGATGAAATACCGTTAAGCGCTCGCCGCCTTAAATGTAGCTAATAATTTTTTTCAATTCTAGGCACAAGGCCTGAAATTCTTGGGGAGCAGGGGGCCAGTCGATTAGATCAACTCCAGTACGCAACAGGTACTTAATTCATCGACTCCCGAAAGGATGAAAGCCAAAGTCGACCTCAGCGGAATTTGAACTCAGACCATAAAGACAGACGAAATACTGCCAAGTATTTCGCCCGGCGTGTTAACGTTTCTGATTTCTTTATTGCCCACAAGGGGCTAAACATAGACGGGACAAACAAGGAGAGACAAAGATATTAAGTCGATTACATCGACCCCAGTGCATAACTGTTACTTAATTTATCGACCCCGAAAGGATGAAAGGCAAAGTCGACCTCGGCGGAATTTGAACTCAGAACATAACGGCAAACGAAATACCAATAAACATTTCGCCCGGCGTGCTAACGTTTCTGCCAACTCGCCGCCTTAAACGTAACTAATAATACAAGTGGAAGTGGTTTGATGTGCGTTCTTAGCTAGATCTACAATGGTGAACTTGGTTAGCATAAGACTTAAGAATGACGGTAGAACAGTGACCACTGAGTACAATTTATAAGCTGAATGTTTTTTCTCCATCCTCGATCTAAGTTGTGTGAAAGGAAGTTAGAAACAAAGGGCAAAATAAATTGTTCTGAGATACAAATAGGATAGAATAGACGCTATATTGCAGGGTGAGAGTTACAACTGCTCATGGTTTGGTGAAGTGAATTCATGAATAACAAAGAGCTATAAAAGCAGAGTACAACGTCACTTTTTGTTGTGCAAATTATGACTTACCGTGGAACCTCCGCTTCTCAGCGGATAAACGTATGACTTAACATTCTTTTAGCTTGACTTTCAACTCATACCTTTCCCACGTTTGCTTTCAATGTCTCCCTGCTAACGGCTTTGTCTCTCCCCGCCCCCGACTCTTTCCCAAATCTATTTTGGGTAAATATCAAAGGTGTGTACATAAGTAGACAGTTATGAGTACATCTCTTCACATGTACGGATATGAGGGCCCACAGAAGTTATAACCTCGAGAGGTTGCCAACGGCCCTCCCAAATACTTACACTTCCGTGTCTGTACAAGTGTGGGTGGATGAGTGCCTGGGTGGGTGGATGAGTCCCTGGGTGGGTGGATGAGTGCCTGGGTGGGTGGATGAGTGCGTAGGTTGATGAGTGTGTAATGAAGGGTGTGCGTATCTGCAGAGTGCTGTCACATGCACGTTACTTTCACGAGCAGGCTGTTCCATTGATCGGATCAACTGGAAGTCTCGTCATCGTAAGAGACCGAGTGCCAGTAGTGTGTGTGTGTGTGTGTGTGTGCACATGCATGCGTGCGTGAGACTGTGTGTGTGTGCGTGTGTGTGTGTGTGTGTGTGTGTGAGTGTGCGTGTAAATATACGAAAATACGTTTTCACGTAAATATATCCAAACAAAATTTAGTACGAAATATGTGCAGTTTTAGTGTGACGTGAACACGCGTGTCCATGTTTGTCAAAGAATTTATCTTTATATATGTTGTCTACCTTAAATTTCTTGGCCGTTCCCATCTAGTCTTACTCTAGAAAATTCTTCAGTTCTCTTCGGCAGTTTGAGTGTTGCATTTTGTTTTTTGCTCTCTCTCTCTCTCTCTCTCTCTCTCTCTCTCTCTCTCTCTCTCTCACTCACTCTCTCTCTCTCTCTCTCCGCTACTCTTTTCTATTTCTCTTTTCTATTTCTATTTCTATTTCTCTTTCTACCGTTCTTGATTTCCCTTTTGTCCATCTCGTAATCCAAATACACCAGCTTACCCTTATTTCCTAAAATATTTCGAATAACCTTCCTTGAGTGCTCATTCTTTATCGAAGAAACAAAAAAGCACAGCGGGCGCTCCACTAGTTACAACAACCTGTGTTCCAGTTGATCCGATTAACGGAAAATCTTGCTTGTGAAACTTAGGTGCAAGTGACTGCGAACAACTACAGACACGCATGCCCTTAACGTAGTTCTCAAAGGGATTCAGTGTGACAGAATACGACAAGGCTGGCCCCTTTCAATTACAGGTACTACTCATTTTTGCCAGCTGAGTGGACTGGAACAACGGGAAATAAAGCGTCTTGCTCAACGACAGAATACGCCGCCAGGAATCGAACTCATGGCCTTACGATCGAGAACCCAGTACCCTAACCACTAAGCCGCCATCTACCATTACATCTAACATCTATGCTCACCTTTCTTTTCCTTGAACAGCAGGAACCCCTTCTTTCCATCTTGACCAAGTGACTTTTTCAATCTTTCCTCTCTCGTTCGAGCTCTCTGCCTTACTCTCCACCTTCAACCACCAATCCATATTTACCTGTGCTCCTCGGGTCATTTCTTCATTTCAACCCCATCATATATCATCATTTATTACTTGCAGAGAAAGCGACAAACCCACTTAGACACACACACACACATATACACAAAGCCACACCCACACACTCACACACACATTCACACACACACATACACACAGTCACATCCAATATACACATACACACACGTACTACTACTTTTACTACTTCCATTCGATACCGGATTTTACCACACCCTACTAGCTTTACAGGTGCGTGACTGTAGACGTACATGCATATATGTATGTGTAAGTATGCATGTGTGTACGTAAGCATGGATCTACATACGTATGTACATATGTATATATGCATGCATGTAGGCTCGTATGTATGTATGTATGTATGTAGGTATGTATGTATGTAGGTAGGTAGGTAGGTAGGTAGGTAGGTAGGTAGGTAGGTAGGTACGAGGGCGAGTCAAAAATTATACGCTCTGTTGTTTTTCCAATGAATTTACACAAACGCAAGGGATAAACAAGTACATATTTTTCTATATAGTCTTCTTCCTATTCGATGCACTTGGTACAGTGATCCGCAAGCCTGCATGTTCCCTCCAAGAAGAAGGATTTTGGTTGGTCATGCAACCAATTATGCACCGCTTCCTTCACATTTTCAGCCGTAGGAAATCGATGAACTTGTAAACCATCTTTGAGCAGTTCAAAGATATCAGAGTCGGAAGGGGCGAGATCTGGGGGTGTAGTCAAAGTGTTCCAGAACCTCGAAATTAAATTGGTTAGTGGTTTTAACGGTATGGGCATGCATTGCCATTTAACAACAAAACTTCCTTCGACAATAGGCTTAGGCATTTGGTGCAATTTGCTGGTTTCAGTTTGTTGGCCCGCAAAGCACTGTATTTTGCTGGTCGATAAATTAAGTACCAGTTACGCACTGGGGTCGATATAATCGACTTAGCCACTTTGTCTGTCCTTGTTTGTCCCTTCTATGTTTATCCTTTTGTGGGCAATAAAGAAATAAGAATTATTAGCACACCGGACAAAATGCTTAGCGGCATTTCTTCGGATTTACATTCCACTGTAGTCGACTTCGCTTGTTATCCTTGTGGGCTCGGGAAAATAACTACCAGCCGAGCACTGAGGTCGATGTTCCCCTTCCCCACAAAAATACTAACCATGAGAGAATCTTAGTAGTAATGATCGTTAGATAATGTATAATTACTAAGAGAAGATCCTCAGCTATCTGATACTATGTGTTCTGCAATTTAAACAAGGTTCTTACTATAATGCTATCTTTTTTTATATACATTTTATATACATTTTGCAGTCTTGAATTATTCGACCAGAAAATTTGCATGAAAGGAATTTAATAAATCTCGTTAAAACTATGAAATTAAAGTATGTTAAACAAATCTAAAAATAAAGTTAGCTGGTGTTTTTCAACAGTTGGTCTGCTGTAGTAATTTGCCAAGCTTTTGGGATAACCATATGCACAATTCTATTATGCTTGGCAGTAGATCACTTTCATTTAGTTCCTTGGCAGCACCATTCTTTCTTACTGCAAGTAAGCTTAAAAGCTTCACTTAAGCAATATCTTCATTCTCTTGTGGTTTATAATTTGGGGCAAGTAAGATCGAATTTTTGAAGATCCGAGAGGTTCTGTTTAAATATATTTTGACATGTTTTATTAAATAATATTTAAAACCCAAGAAGTTGGGGACTTTTGAGCAGCATATTATATTAAGTAAAAAATATATATACAAACACAAACACACACAAACACACTCACATACGCACGCACTCACATACACATACACATAAATACACCTATATATGTATGCATATAGGGTTTTGGGAGGGTAGAAATATAGAGTATTTCCAATACAGCACTCCGTCCGAGCTGTAGGGTAGTTTACACTTTCGGATTCCAGACTAATGCCGAAATTCTTCGGGTGCAGAGAATCCCGGTTTCACAACGATAAAACCGTTGTGTGATTTTAACGAAAGTAAAATATAATTCAAATATAATCCAAATATCTGGATCATATATATATATATATATATATATATGTGTGTGTGTGTGTGTGTGTGTGTGTGTGTGTGTGTGTGTGTATGTATCATGTATGTATGTATATATATGTATATATATATTTATATATAATTATATATATATTTGAAAAAAATGAGTAGAGATGGCTTTTTGGGGGTTACAATTTTTATCTTAATCTTAATAATAATGTTTAAAGTGAGTTATTCTGATATGAGTTTTGGGACTTCAAGTAGCCGTTCCCAAACGGCTACTGTGAAAACGGCTACTTGAAGTTTAACAACGCCCACTCGAAGCTCGAAACTCATGTTAGAGTAACTCACTGTAAACATTACTATTAAGATTAGAATAAAAATCATCCCTTCAAAAAAGCCAGCTCCACTCATTCTTTCAAATATATATAATGCTGTATCAAGAACTTACTATATATATATATATATATATATATATATATACATCAGGGACGTGCCGCCTTGGGTCGATAAATTAAGTACCAGTTACGCACTGGGGTCGATGTAATCGACTTAATCCCTTTGTCTGTCCCTGTTTGTCCCCTCTATGTTTAGCCCCTTCTGGGCAATAAAGAAATAAGAAACGTTAACATGCCAGGCGAGATGCTTAGCGGTATTTTGTCTGTCTTTACATTCTGAGCTCAAATTCCGTCGAGTTCGACTTTGCCTTTCATCCTTTCGAGGTCGATAAATTAAGTACCAGTTACGCCCTGGGTCGATGTAATCGACTTAATCCCTTTGTTTGTCCTCTCTATGTTTAGCCCCTTGTGGGCAATAAAAAATATATAAGATAGATAGATAGATATACACCTGATTTCCCTGATCGATAAGCATCCTAAAGAGTGAAATCACCGTTTTGGATCTTTTAGACCATCTTTAGCATTTCCGAACACTCACACCATCACAGTATAGAATACAGTTCATGTCCACATTTAACGTTTGGTTATCAAATCTACGATCATTGGTTGATTGTAAAGACACCTTTTATTGGCTTGAAAACTATATTTGTGGTATGACGTCCGACTATTTGTTTGAAAGCACATTACTTTTCGGTACCCTTAATTTATAAGTGTGTGTGTGAGTAAGTGTGTGTGTGAGTAAGTGTGTGTGTATATGTGTGTGTATATGTGTGTGTATATCTGTCTGCGTGTGTATATCCGTGTGTGTGTGCATGTTTTTGCATTTGGGTTTGTATCACCAGCACGTGACAACTGGTGTTGGTTTGCTTCGTCCCCGTGATGTAGCAGCTCGCCAAAAGAAACCAATAGAATACGTACCAGGCTCTAGAATAAATACTGCGTTCCATTTAGTCGACTAAATCCCTTCAATATGGCTGCAGTTCAATGACTTAAACAAGTAAATGATAAAAGATTAAAGATATATACACACCCTCACATATCTATCCACAATTTTCTTTTTCTCTAACTTAATACTGAATGCCGACGAGGGAAGCTTCTTATTGGTGGTACCATCTGCTAGAAATAGCAGCCAAAACACCATCAAATTACACCTTGCCTTCTGAAAAGGGTGTGAGTTATTAGACAATACGAGCCCATAAAAAGTCAAATTATACCTAGAATAAATTTGATGGGTCTTCTTAGTCAGGGCTTACAAGGGGCTGAACAAGATCATCATCGTCAACAACTGCAACAGCAACAACATCTACTACTACTACTACTACTACTACAGCTCTTCATTTGTGGGGCTTGGCTCTCCATGAAATTGATTATTGTTGGCACTCCGTCGCTTACGACGTCGAGGGTTCCAGTTGATCAGATCAACGGAACAGCCTGCTCGTGAAATTAACCTGCAAGTGGCTGAGCACTCCACAGACACGTGTACCCTTAACGTAGTTCTCGGGGATATTCAGCGTGACACAGTGTGACAAGGCTGGCCCTTTGAATTACAGGCAAAACAGAAACAGGAAGTAAGAGTGAAAGTTGTGGTGAAATAGTACAGCAGGGTTCGCCACCATCCCCTGCTGGAGCCTCGTGGAGCTTTAGGTGTTTTCGCTCAATAAACACTCACAACGCCCGGTCTGGAAATTGAAACCGCGATCCTATGACCGCGAGTCCGCTGCCCTAACCACTGGGCCATTGCGCCTCCACTATGAAATTGATATGCACATATAGTTGCTCTCGCTTAATGGATGTAAACCGGACCTGAAATCTATATTGACATTATTGGAAGCTCGGATTGCGATAGCAAGGCAACATCTGCATCAGAGAGAGAGAGAGAGAGAAGACAAAAAGCTCGTACACTATCTTGTTGAACTTTTCTGAACTGAAATTAATAGCATTCTTAAAATAACTGATTTACTTGCGACGTGACAGGAAATGAACACTAGATGAAAGACAAAACCCAAAAGCAAAATAGTAATAATAATAATAATAATAATAATAATAATAATAATAATAATAATAATAATAAGACCTGGAAATAGAGATAACTCGAATGTGGAGTCTAAAAACAGAAACAATTCCTATCATAGTAGGTGCCTTAGGTATAATAAAAAAATATTCAGACAAATACATAACAAAAATAGCAGGACTTACAAATAAATATAACATACAGAAAATTGCACTACAGGGTACTGCACACATTCTACGCAAAACACTTTCAATACAGTAAACATAAGAGCACCACAGCAAACCACAGCACATACCCAAGGCGCACAGAGCTGCGCTCGGTAGTGAAGTGAAAGCACGTTATCAAAATAAAACTACTGAACAATAATAATAATAATAATAATAATAATAATAATAATAATAATAATAGTAATGATAATAATCATTAGCTGGACCCGTTAAAAGTTCACGGAAAACATTAAAAAAAACAAGAGTTATGAGCATGTATCTGAGACATATTTTTTGTATTTTTGTATATTTGCATGCGTATCTATATGTGTGTATATTTGTATGTATATTTGTACTTATGTAGATATATAATTTTATACAGTTCTATATTTAAGAGATGAGGAATTATTTACATTATTTACATTATTTACATTTGACGGATATTTCTCCTCATCTTGTTTGTTGCTAACACAACGTTTCGGCTGATATACCCTCCAGCCTTCGTCAGGTGTCTTGGGGAAATTTCGAACCTGGGTTCTCATTCCTAACGATGTTACTATTATTATTATATTAATATTATTACTATTATTAATCAGGTCGCTGCCGTGAATCGAACTCGGAACCTTGGGGTTAGTAGCCCGCGCTCTTAACCACTACGCCAAATTTCCCCAAGACACCTGACGAAGGCTGGAGGGTATATCAGCCGAAACGTTGTGTTAACAACAAACAAGATGAGGAGAAATATCCGTCAAATGTAAATAATGTAAATAATGTATATAATTTTATGTGTGCGTTTTTATGCGTCCGTTGCGCATGCCTATATGAAGTGTCTAATCGTCATTGGTTACTTTCGAGCGTCATAATGTAACACTCTCTGCTCCTGTGTATTTTACCCCTTTCTCTCGCTAGTTTTCTGTTTCTCTTTCTTTTATTTCTTTTTCTTCTTCTCCATTGTCTTCTTCCTCCAGCCCATACCTTAATATTTTCCGATTTTTTTCCTTTTCTTTCTTTCGCCTGTAACAACTAACTTGTATAAGTATACGCCAGGAGATTTCGTGCGAGTGCACGTTTGTGCGTACACGTTTACCACTACCAACACGGTCATTACTACTACTACTGCTACAGCCAGCGATTCAAGTCAACGCACAAAACAGCCATTATGTCCCCACACAAAAAAAAACGCTCCCACGTGGACTCAGTTGACACCAGTAAGAAACAATTATGAACTTTTCTTTTAATTACATTTTTTTTTTAATATGTATTTTTGATAAGGTTCGTATTCTCAAGAACCGAAACATGTAAAATATCTCTGAGACAATTAAAAATTAAAATTTATTTTATATAGTGGCGTCTTCAAACTTCTTTTTTATAAATATATATATATATATATATATATATATATATATATATATATATGTCTTGCCTATATATGTCTGTATATGTATGTAGCTATATATATGCGTCTGTATGTTTAGTATATATGTGTATTTTATGGATGGTTTGGTATGTGCATATATTGCTAAATGCATATGTAATCCAACGTGAAAATTGTTTTTAAGCAGATGTAACTTTTAATGTATTAATTGATTAATATTTTACAAATAATTAATTACTCTAGGTATTTTGACTCTCTCCTTCTTCATAAGCTATTTCTGATTTAAGGTTTTCTTCGATTTTATATAAGATGATTTTATACCGAAATTTGTTCATTGCATGCAACCGGCCATTGCAAAGAACGTTACTTGAAAGGACCAATGAAACAAAACCATTTTCAATTGGGATCCATTAAACTAATTGTATATGTTTGCTTATAATCTTATTTTTGTTCCATTCTAAACAAAACTGTCTGACGAACGGGAACGGGGAAACTCTGAGTAACAGTTTTTGTGATATTTTTGCTGCTTTTTAATAAAGTATGTTACTCTACCTCTGGTATTCGAGTACTATTTTTTCCACCTTGTTTCGCATTTATGTGCTTACTCTGGTATATATATATATATATATATATATATATATATATATATATATATATATATATATATATATATAGTGAGTTCAAACAAAAGAAACGACAAAAAAACAACAAAAAGCAACAACGTGAGGACGTGATATAGATATTGTTACTGGACGCTCAGGATATATATATACAGTAATCCCTCGATTATCGCGAGTGTTAAGTTCAAAAAAACCCCGCGGTAGGTGAAAATCCACGAAGTAGAAACAGGAGTGTACTGAATACTTTAAAAAAAAAATTTTATACTTTGTATATATTTATTCTATTAGAAATGCAAAACAACACCACGGAGGAATCGACGTAAACTTAGTTTCAAGCGGCTCCATTTAATTGAACAATGCAATCATTACATCAATTTAAATGCAGTGTCGGCTATCGCGGGTGTTACGTTCCAAACCACCCCGCAATATGTAGAAACACAGTAGGGTACTGTATACATATTCTCTATTAGTTTCATCAATTGTATATATTTACGAGGTTTGATCAAAGAGTATCGGAATCGTCGCTGTGGTAACGAAGCTATAGTATGAAAAGTGAAACCGCTTGGCACAGACTAACCTTGAACTCTGTCGCGCTTGCACGCTAAGCTATAACGAACTCGCTCACCTCAATTGTTTACAGCAAGCCTTGGAAGTCGACTGTGTATAGCTTCTGTCTGCATGTGCATTGTTGTAACGTTTCGATACATAAAACAATTTCTACCGCGAGACTTCTCTATATTTGAATAAATGTATGTGTATATACCAAGCGTGTGTGTGTGTGTGTGTGTGTATACATATAAAGTTATATATATAATGTATATATTTGTGTAAGTATAAATATATGTATATGTGTGGGTATATTTCTGCGTATATGTGTATGTGTGTATGTGTACATATAAAATTATGTAATGTCTATATCTGTGTAAGTATAAATATATGTATATGTACGTGTATGTTACTCTGTGTGTATGTGTATATGCGTGTGTGTGCGTACATATAACATTATATATAATGTCTATATCTGTGTAAGGATAAATATATATATGTGCGTATGTTTCTGTGTGTGTGTACATATAAAGTTATATATATATTTTCTATATCTGTGTTAGTATAAATATATGTATATGTATGTGTGTGTTGCTGCGTGTATGTGTGTGTGCGTGTATGTGTGTGTGTGTACATATAAAACACTGTATATAATGTCTATATCTGTGTAAGTATAAATATATATACATATGTATGTGTATGTTTCTCTCTGTGTGTGTGTGTGTGGGTGTGTGTGTGTGTGTGTGTGTGTGTGTGTGTGTGTGTGTGCGTGTGTGCATATCGCGCACGACACATGCAAATATGGTCACAAAATTGACACGATGGCGTTATTAACGATGACATACGTGCCACATTAGCTGTGGCCCACAGTTATATACATATAAACGCCCATTTTTAGATGGTTTGTGTATACACAGAGACATAGAAACGATCTGATGACTTCAAATTCACATCACACGCACAAAACGGATCCATTATCATTTCATAAACTTGTACGTGTAAATTATTCATTCGTGGAGGGATTGATCAATACTATGCTCCCGATGATTTCATCGGCCATTTTGATGATTGCATATATCACAAATGGTCATAATCGCTGTCTACTTCTTGGAATTATGGTAACATAGCCCGAAAACTAGAGACCGGTCAAGATCATGCTCTAAAAAAAGTTTTAAACAACGAACGTTCTTTATTACGTTGCGGTGTGACATGGAATGACACTTTCAAAAAAACAAAAAGCGAATTCGTAGATATTTAATATTACTGAAACCGGTATGTCTAACAAACATTATTTGAACTAAGCTCCGATTTCTGTTTGAGTTATCAAAAGTCTTTGATTTAATGAACAACTTATGAAAACTTGTTCCTATCATTTTAATTGTTGGTTCTTCAACATTGGAAAATAATTATTTCTTTATCTGTCGACAGTCATCTAAATATTCTTCAGTAACAAAACTAAAATTGATCTTAGATCTAACTTTATTGATCTATATTTCATTGTATTCCATCTATATTTTAAGAATAATTAAACTAATTCCCTAATGGAAGTATAATTTTATCTTGACTCTTTATTGAAGTACTTTCACAGCAACTGGTTTTTTTAATAATCCCAGTACTTTTGTTATATCAACATTGCAGCATGGCATCTTCTCAATCAAACATTATTTACGTAATTGATGACTCTACGTGCTAAGTAAGCTTAAAATTGTTGCAGAAAATGGTAAAAATCGTAAATATTGGTGATAGCGACGTTAGAAAAACCTAATTAACCAAATTTATTTAAACTAAACTTCATACTTTCTGTTAAATGTAGTCTAACATTCAGAGTTTTCTTTTTTCGGTGCAGCATACATCTTTATAAAGTTCTCTCCATCTGTTCGTTATATCTTCAGTGTCTCTTTCGACTACCTGAAGACCAATGTCATCTGCTGTCATTCATTCGAATCTACTTTATTTGGTCAAATACTTCAATTCGATGCTTTGAAACATTGCTTTCTTTAGAATATAGTCATACAAAAATGAGCAGCAGGTCATGAATGGAACGGATCTCATCATAGCTTGATAAGAGACGAACTAAGGTTAAACAACTCCTACATTATCCCTAGGGAACTAGAAGGTTCATAACCACCTTTGTGGTACTGTTTCTTTGAGGAAGTTAAATAATGGAAATGGAATAAAACTGGATTGCACCACCATTTATAATAATGGTAAAAGTGGAAAAAGCCTGTCACCCGTCTCAGTTGTTCAGACAGGTAAAATATCTTGTTGGAAATAGGGTCTTCGAAGAGGAACCCTTTTTAAGGAACCCTTTTTGAATCGTCAAACTGCATCTACTCAGGTTATTTTAGCATGGACAAAAGACAGAAGCAGTGTCAATCAGCCAGAATAAAATAGCCGGGAGCATTACTGAAATCTTTCTTTGTGTATTTCCACTTAATTATGCCATATCTACAGAAGTGTTTATACTGGTTATTTACACCAAACGTGAAAATCAGTTTTCACTGTTGCAAAACCTACCTGAGCAACTTCAGAGTCTTAAAGTAAAGCTATCAAACGCTAGATTTGCTTGCAGGGCTCTAGTTCTTCAGAACCACCAAGGTGGAAATGTTAGGAACATTAGTTACTTTTTCAGAATTGATGTTCTTTGATGCGTTCAAAAGCTGTTTTTCCTTCGCAGTAACAGGAAAATGGCCCCACTCAGTACACGTGATCTATACAATGTAAAACAAGCCTTCGTTATTTACGACAAAGCAAATACGTCGAACATTAACTGAAGGATCACGTGATAAATTAAAGTAGAATATCACTTGTATTTTATCATAAGAAAAAACATTTTGATACAGGCTTCGAGACTTCGGCACGATTTCTACGGAGCTGAAATTTTTAATTTATTGTGCAGAAGTTGAATGTTGATTGTGAGTGACTTTAGGCAGATAAACAGTTTCTGAAACAACTTTAGAATATCTGCGTACACAGCAAAGGAATCGTTCCAGGTATGACAATATTTTACAGCGTATCACTCCTCGAACTTTGTAATATAACTTTAACTGGTCACGAATTATTCAAAAATCAAACTTTGCTTTCTTAAGCAAAAGTCAAGAAATAGTACATACGAAGCTCATTTAACACTACGTTTGTAATAATTGATAAAAGAAAATTCGTACATAGAAATTGAAGATAATTTAGATTGGAAAATACCATTACGTTTGTCATTGAACAATCTTAACTAATGGTAAAATATGAAATCCATTCGAATTACTCAAATTGTTTTGCCGCTCACTTCATCTTACAGCCCTTGGCTATAATTTTGCTCATTGTATAGCCTTGACTAATCTTTAGGGTTTTAATGCAGCTACAAGAAATAGGTAGCAAATTTGTTCATTTGTACACTATGCGATTGTTAAAATGGCCACTGAGTGCGGGAGCACAAATTTGATTAATCCGTCTATCTAAATGCTTTGAGTGTGTGTAAAAATTAAACTTACGAAATATTTCTTGTGTGTTTGTACGTTTGGTTGTTTCGAAGCACAAATAATCTATACATGAACGTATGTATAAATGTGTGTTTAGGAACAGCTATGCAATTTCTGCGTGGGTAAGCTTGCTTATGACGTTAGAACGTCGTTTTTTTATGTCTTCGTGCTCGCTTGTTCTTGAATGCATTATATATTATTCTCCTTTCAGATAATCAAGAATTTGCTCATAGAATAGTATAGAAGAAATATTTTATTGGTTTAAGACAATTGAACCTCAGTGAGAAGACCAATGCACAGTACGGCCTTTTGTCTTTGTAACTAGCGTCGGAAAAACAGGAATATTGGTAAAAGGTGAAACTGCTGATTCATTAGTTTGCAGAAATGCACACTGTGTTGTTTGTTAACATTCTTGAATCGGTCTATGCTGACTGCTTCTCTGTTTCCATTCACATCAAGGATGAAATACTTGACTGTTGTTCGTAACACTTTAAAATAACCAGAATAGAATCGTGGAAAAGGCTTCAGAAGGACATCCTTATTTAGAAAAATGCATGGTCATTGTTGGATGTCACTCGGAACATGAACCACAGTAAGTTGAGATCGAGGAGATGATTACAATAAGCGTCATGTTTGTTCATAGTCGCTGCACGTAGTGTGCTGTGTCAGAAATTTCTTGTGAGGGAATAAGTTTAACCTTTTGATCAGATAAAGTTAACAAAGTACCTTAAACCATGTTGGTCTAAAATCACTCACCAACAATATTCAGCTTCTGCATAGTAAGTTCAAAATTTCAACTCAGTAATTCTTTTCTACTCTAAGCACAAGGCCCTAAATTTTGGGGGAGGGAGCCAGTCGATTAGATCGACTCCAGTATGCAACTGGTATTTAATTTATCGACTCCGAAAGGACGAAAGGCAAAGTCGACCTCGGCGGAATTTGAACTCAGAACGTAAAGACAGACGAAATACCGCTAAGCATTTCGACCGGCGTGCTAACGTTTCTGCCAGCTCGCCGCTTTTTCAACTCAGTAATTATCGTGCGGAATCCTGGAAGCCTGGTATCAAAATTTTGTCTTACAATGAAATCAAAGTGATATTCTACTTTAATATATCTAAGGATCCTTCAATTTCTTCTTTGATGCTTGATCGAATAGCTGAAAGGACGAGACAGAAACAATTTAATCAACTATTATCCTTAGTGTTCGTTCTGAAAGCCGATTTTTATTAAGAGAAAAAAATCATTTTTTTTTATTCCAGAGTGCTGGTGGTACATGGTCAGAGTAATCGGCCTCCGATTGTAAGATCGTGTGTTTGATACCCGGCAGAGCAAGTTTCTTTATTTCATGTTGTTCCAGTGGGGTTAAGCCGTACTACGAGTTCGCTTGTAATCCAGTAGTCGTGTGAGTTCCGTAAAAAACTTGTATTCGAATTGGCCTCTTTTGTTGGTCGCTGGTTTGCACTACTGCAAAATCCTGTCACATAGAACTTTAACGAGGGATTCTGCTAAAATGACGTACAGAGTTAAGTCTTTAGACCATCTAGAGAAACGGACTACGCATGTAACAGGTATGTATAGTTTTGAGCAGGCGGTAATGTTCCAACGATCTCAATGCAAATGGGTTCAAAGCCGGCATCCGGTGTTACGAAACTACCGAGAGGTGCTTTAAAATGACAGCGAATTTTACATTTTTGATGACGATGCATTTTCTCAAGCCTATTCACTAACACCTTTGTTGGTATCAGATAACATGTGATAAAGATTTCAGTGTACTAAAACCTGCACGCTGATACTTCAGTGCAAAGAAAGTGTGGTGCTGACCAGTAAAAATAACACACCGAAGGATAAGAGCTAACTAAAAGGACAAAGACGAATTCCGTGAATTAGTTCCTGGTCGTTTTCCTAGTCAACAGCAATTCGTTTAAGCAATCGGGTGAATTGAGTTCATATCTTGTAACGTTACCAATTGCGTTTATATGCCGAATATAATAATCTGTGTACTTTGGGATAAAATTGAGGCAGCGAAGCTTCCTCGGAAAACAGTGACCCCTTCCATATATCAGGATATAAATCAAAGGTCTATGAAAATAGTAAAGACTTTGTCATCAAGCAATTACAATTTATTTTACTTAGTTTTACTTCTTTCAATGTTTTGACTGAGGCCATGCTGGGGCATAACCTTGAATGGTTTAGTCGTACAAATCAACCCCTTTAGTTATTTTTAAGCCTGCTACATATTCAATAGGTCTCTTTTTGTTGAACTACCATGTTACAGAGACATAAACATGCTAGCAATAGTTGTCAAGCGGTGGCGGATCACACACAGACACACACACATACACACACACACACACACACACACACATACATGTATATATATATATATATATATATATATATATATATATAAAGAGAGAGAGAGAGAGAGAGAGAGAGAGAGAGAGAGAATAATAATAAATGGAGCAAAGCGCATATAAACAATAAATTCCTTTAATTCCTACGTATGTTTCAAAATATATGTGCACTCTACTCCAAAGAAGTAAGAGGTGCTGGAATTGCACATATATTCATCGTCAGGGAACCAACATTCAAAAGCAAGACATATGCTAAATGTTAAGGTTACGTACAAGTTATAACATTATATAGCTAAGTGACCGTTAGAAACAAGAACGCTGGTTTACACAGAGTTATTAAGGGAGAGAGGCTCTCTCACTTAATAACTCTGTGTAAACCAACGTTCTTGTTTCTAACAATCACTTACTTAGCTATATAATGTTATAACTCGTACGTAACCTTAACAAAAATTTTCGGGAGGGGTCCAGTCGATTAGATCGACCTCAGTACGCAACTGGTACTTAATTTATCGACTCCGAAATGATGAAAAGCAAAATCGACCTCAGTGGAAAGGAAATGCTTGTAAGCTTTCTGTCTAACAATCTAACGATTCTGCCAGCTCGTCGCCTTACGACCTGAAAATATTGCCATACGAAAAGGTCATGCCTGAAAGGGATTTCATTACAGCTTAAAAAAAGAAAAGCTGGGGTTAAGCAACAACATAATAATTATATGAAACTTAGTAGAAACCTAAACTGTAAAACGACATGTATCTGTCTTTGTGATTATGGATGTATGTAGCTGTACATATGAAGGAAACGGAAAACAAATAGGAACGTTATAAACAAAAAAGACATCCATCAATCTGTTTAATTGTTGGCACTCCGTCGCTTACGACGTCGAGGGTTCCAGTTGATCCGATCAATGGAACAGCCTGCTCGTGAAATTAACGTGCAAGTGGCCGAGCACTCCACAGACACGTGTACCCTTAACGTAGTTCTCGGGGATAATCAGCGTGACACAGTGTGAAATACAGGTACAACAGAAACCGGAAGTAAGAGTGAGAGAAAGTTGAGGTGGAAGAGTACAGCAGGGTTCGCCACCATCCCCTGCCGGAGCCTCGTGGAGCTTTAGGTGTTTTCGCTCAATAAACACTCACAACGCCCGGTCTGAGAATCGAAACCGCGATCTTATGACCGCGAGTCCGCTGCCCTAACCACTGGGCCATTGCACCTCTACTCCATCAATCTGTACATCTATGTAAAATCCCCTTCAAGCAACAAAGTACTCGCTTTCCAAAAAAAAAAAAAATCCTCTGTATGCCAGCATTTTACGGTGTTATTTGAACGTGTCTATTTCTTATTTAATCCTAGTTTGAGCAGCCTCGACGAGACTGCATCGCTGACACTCCTTTCTCCCGACTTAGCAGCTAAGAAGGATTCATAGCTTGAATATTTGACAGGATGTTCATAGCTAGGAATATAAATATATATATATATATCAGGGGCGGACCCATGGGAGGGGGCTGAGGGACATGTGCACTCCTCAAAAAACGAAGTACACCCATCTAAATATTTATATGTAAAATAGCAAACTGAGGAAAAGAAATTCTTCAAAGGGGTGGTGGTAAACATCCAATTCACTGGTACAGCAGTTGGATACCGTATAAATATTTAATCATAGTTTGAGCAGCCTCGATGAGACTGGAAAGGACACTGACACTCCTTTCTCCAGACTCAACAACTAGGAAGGATTCATAGCTTGAATATCTGGCAGGACGTTCATGGCTAGGAATGTAAAGATATATATATATATATATAGAAGAGCTTTGCTCGAAACGTTAACCATCTTTCTTTCTTTCCCTGAGCGTCTACTATTAGTTTACATGTATCACGTCCTCGCGTTGTTGTTTTTTGTGTTTGTTCTTCGTTTTGGGGATATATATATATATATATATATATATATATATATATATATATATATATATATATATATATATATATATATATATATATATATATATGTATATATATGTAAAGTAATAGTAGACGCTCAGGGAAGGAAAGATAGATGGTTTAACGTTTCGAGCAAAGCTCTTCTTCAGAAACAGAAGAAAGTTCAATAGAAAAGGAAGACGGAGGGGAAAAAATCGCCAACGATTTACATGTAGTTACAGGGGCGGACCCATGGGAGGGGGATGAGGAGCACGTGAACTCCTCAAGAAAAGAAGTACCGTAACTTGGCAGTTCGGCAAGGGAGACAAAAGGGGAAAATACCATAAGTACTAGGCTTACAAAGAATAAGTCCTGGGGTCGATTTGCTCGACTAAAGGCGGTGCTCCAGCATGGCCACAGTCAAATGACAGAAACGTGTAAAAGAGTAAAGAGTATATATAGACGCATCTTTTATCAGTTAGTTAGTTCAAACTGCGAGGTCATGCTGCGAGGTCATGCTGCGAGGTCATGCTGGAGCACTACCTTTAAGAATTTTTAGTCGAATGAATGAAACCCAGTACTTGAATTTCTTAAGTCTATTACTATCGTTTTTAAAGTCTATTACTTATTCTATCGTTCTTTTTGCCGAGCCGCTAAGTTATAGAAAGTAAACACACGAACATCGGTTGTGAAATGATGATGGGGGACAAATACAGACACAAAGACACACAAATACGAACACATATGTATACGATGGGCCACAAAGATTTGGTCGGTTATAGTGGATTTGAACCTGGGTCCACGGGGATGGGAAGCAAACTTCTTACAACACAGCCACGACTACACCTATATGTGTGTGTGTGTCTCTCTCTATCCCTCCCTCCCTCTCTCTCTCTCTCTGTATATATATATATATATATATATATATATATATATACAACCTATATATATATATATATATATATATATATATATATATATATATATATGTATGTATGTATGTATGTATGTATATTTATATATATATATATACACACACACACACACACACACATATAGGTGCAGACGTAGCTGTGTAGTAAGAAGTTTGCTTCCCATCCCCGTGAACCCAGGTTCAAATCCCCTATAGCCGACCAAAGCCTTGTGATTGGCTTATGTATGTAGGTATGTAGGCATGTATGTATGTATATATGTATACACAACCATCTGCCAATCAGAGAACGAAACGGGCAGCAGTTTACGTGCAGACATTTTGATAAAAGGAAGATGCAAGAAGCTGATGTAAGCGCGGATGTAAATGGCGTCTGAAAATGCAATTTATTTATAAATATTTATTCTATTGACTCACCAAGAAAATAAATATTTTAAAATGATAAAAACTGGTCAAAGTTTAAACTGAAAAACATATTGCATATTTAGATTTGAGCACTTGTATGCACGTATTTCTACATACAAGTGCATACATATCAATCTGCCAAGTGTTTCTGTGTTTGTAAGAATGCGCTTGTGTGTATATGTGCGTTCGTATGAGTGCATGGGTAAGAACGTGCACCAGTGTGTACGTGTATGTAGTGTGTGTGTGTGTTGACGCGTTTGTGCGTATGTTGCAGTACATTGCAAACAGTGGGCCTCTGTATGAGTGACACCTAATGTCTAGAGAATTTACAGAATTTGATCGAGCTAATGAGAGATTCTCGGTGTGGTTATTTGTGATGCTAGAGATACAAGCCAAATCGAATAACACCTTGTCGCTTTTTTAGAAAGAAGAAGCAACGCTAGGCAATTTGTACCCATATCTGACGTGAACTGTGACTGGGTGTTTAAATTAAAACGATTGCAGCCTGGAACACACATATTAGTCATTCGAAAACACACAAAGACTGTTAGCTTTATTTAAACATTTATTATTTTGACAGCAAATAATAAATGTTTAAATGAAGTTAATCGTCTTTGTGTGTTTTTGAATGACTAAAATGTGTCTTCCACACTGCACTCACATTATACACAGATTTATGAAATAAAGTTGAAAATCACGACTGTAATGCCCTCGGTCCTACGTTCGCTCTACTGGTGACTAAATCACAAGTCACGAAATATAGCACAAACGGTAACAATTGTAATGCTTGAGGGAAAATTTTGCCAAAACCAAAACAGAAATATAGACTATAGCAGTGGAATTATGTCAATGATCAGTGTACAGATAGCGAGACGAAACTTTGAAATCTGCTAATTAATGATTCTATGAAGTTAACAGATTTTGTGCATGTTTAAATAGCTGATATGTGCCTTGCGCGATGAAATTGCTTTGATAGCAACACACAGCTTGAATCACTTGCTAAATAATTTTAATTTCGACTTGATATTTATTGCTTTTCTAAAATAATTCTTTCTGCGATTGGCAGAAGGCCTGACATTTTAGAAGATGAGAATAAGTCGATTACATTGACCCCTAACACTCAACTGTTACTTATTATCATCGACCCCGAAAGGAAGAAAAGTAAAGCCGACCCTGGAGGAATTTTAACCCAGAACGTAAAGACAAACGAAATGACAAAATACCGCTAAACATCTTTCCGACGTGCTAACGATTCTGCCAGATCGCCGAATAAAGGCTTTCTCCTAAAGGCACCGTACCTGAGATTTCGGTGGGGGGGGGGGACTAGTCGATTACATTGAGTCCAGTGCTCAACTGGTATGTTTTGTCTTGGTATAAACGATGGGCCACATCATATATTCTGCTCAATACTCTTTTACTCTTGTACTCTTTTACTTGACTGTGGCCATGCTGGAGCACCGCCTTTAGTCGAGCAAATCGACCCCCGGACTTATTCTTTGTAAGCCTAGTACTTATTCCATCGTGCTCTTTTGCCGAACCGCTAAGTTACGGACACGTAAACACACGAGCATCGGCTATCAAGCGATGTTGGGGGACAAACACAGACACACAAACAGACACTCAGACACACACACACACACACACACACACACACACACACACACACATATATATATATACATATATACGACGGGCTTCTTTCAGTTTCCGTCTACCAAATCCACTCACAAGGCTTTGGTCGGTCCGAGGCTATAGTAGAAGACACTTGCCCAAGGTGCCATGCAGTGGGACTGAACCCGGTACCATGTGGTTGGTAAGCAAGCTACTTACCACACAGCCACTCCTACGCCTACAGATTTGCTTGTCAGTTGCTTGACCTTAACGAATTGAGCATTGCTATGGTGGCTGACGACATGTGCATATCTGGTCGCGAGCAGAAGTAGTGGGGGAGCATAACAGCTACGTGTTGAGAGGAATTCTTTGGGGTTTGGATAATTCCCTTCTGGAAAGATGAGTGTTTCGTTCAGCGTCCTTAAACACGCCTTATTCAAGGACCTTTTCAGCAGGATGAGCTACTCGACCTGAAGAAAATTCTAACTGAGCCCCTACAAGGTTGTGTGCTGTTTATCTTGATATGAAATCACCATAACACACACGTATGTTTGTGATGAATGTGCCTGATGTACCTTTATCAGAGAGGTAGTCATGTTGGGTATACTGGGCTTCGTATAATGGTACCCCAATGTCATTTTGATGGCACGCGCTGCTCTCTCACCCAATAGTAATAATAATATTTTCTGCTATAGGTACAGGACTGAAATTATAGCGGGAGGGGCCAGTCGATTACATCGACCCCAGTACAGAGATGGTACTTATTTCATCGACCCCGAAAGGATGAAAGGTAAAGTTGACCTTCGTATATATTGAACTCAGAATGTAAAGACAGGTGATATCTCGCTAAGCATTTTGTCCGGCATGCTAACGATTTTATCAGCTTGCCGCTTTTATTGTTTATCTAAAATAATATCGCTATAATAGATTAAATAAGAGGTTCAGCCATCTTCCCAATTTGATTTGAACAGTCCCCCCCCCCCCACATAAGTTTTGATTTTATTCTACGGTACCATTTCGTTTTTTAGAATTTCCATATTTTTCCGGCATACAAGTCGAATTTTTCAAACCACATTTATAATCAAGACATTTATAATCAAGACGACTTTCGAAGACCAGAATTCCAATGTGAAATGCAGAAGGGTTTGGAAAGATAGTGACAATATCTGAACGTTTACACTACATGTTTACAATATGTAATACGTCGACTTATAGGCCGGAAAATATGGTAGGTTCCTCTTATCTATATATTCTATTGAAGGCGGTGAGCTGGCAGAATCGTTAGCACGCCAGGCGCAATGCTTAACGGTATTTCGTCTGCCGCTACGTTCTGAGTTCAAATTCCGCCAAGGTCGACTTTGCCATTCATCCTTTCGGGGTCGATTAAATAAGTACTAGTTACGCACTGGGGTCGATGTAATCGACTTAATCCCTTTGTCTGTCCTTGTTTGTCCCCTCTATGTTTAGACCCTTGTAGGCAATAAAGAATTAAATATCTTATTGAAGTTTTGAACGAAAACAAAAACAATACAGATATAAGAAAATTATACAGCTTAGAAGTTCCATTAATGAGTTACGCTTCCACTTTTTAACACTTTAGCCACATCGTGCGCCATTTACGGTACACGGGTAACCTATCCCAACCTGCATCGTGTACCACTATTGGTAAACAGTATAAATTTCTTAAAAATTTAAAAATCTGATATTTTAATGAACTCACACAAGATTTTGAAAATTTATAACAGATATTCTTGTTGCATTATCAAAACTTATCAATAATAATAAAGTAAGATAAATAAAAAGAAAAAGCAACTGAACAAGATGCTGGTGAGGCTTAATGGCTAAACTCAGAGATGCGTTTCAAGTGTTAAACACACATTTTTAACATCAAGTTTTCTCCAACCCATTTTTGGTACATCTGAAAATATTGAGGAGCGCCGGGTCCTTTTCAATGACCTTAATTCAGTTTAGTCAAGAATTGAATTAGCAAGAGGCAGTGGAGGTCGCTGTAAAAACAGTAAATGTTGAATATCAGAATGTTATTCACCCACTGCAGAGGGTGAATGATAAACAAAAAAGCGGAGTGGTCATGGCTGGAATGCCTTTGATCATAGGTCGGGGATCTTGAACTAAACGTCGTCGTCGTCGTCATCGCCATCATCTTTATCAACATTACCACCCCCATCAGTATGATGATGATGATCATCATCATCATTATAATCATCATCCTCATCGTCATCATGGTTGTCGTCGTCGTCGTCGTCGTCGTCGTCATCACCATCATTGTCATGATCATCATCATCATCATCATCATCATCATCCTCATCATCATCCTCATCAACCAATGTGTGGAAGATATTTTATGGCAATTGAGGAGGTAGTCGTAAGGAGAAAATAGAGCGCAAATTATTTGTAAATATAGACAATTTAGACGTTTAGATGTTTATTTGTTCATCTGAAAAACGTGTCACACTCAAGTAATTTCGTGTAATTATGAAGCTATGAGATAATAAGGGGTACTTCAGTTTCCCTGTCAATTTTACGTCTTTGGCAAATTGATTTTGTTTTCCATTAACCGTTGCGATAATTTTAAGGCGTTGCCTTGCAGAAGTAACTGTTGAATGTACGACCTTTTATTTCAGTTGGAGAGTTCGTGAGTGTATATGTGTGTATGTATGTCTCATAGCTTCAGCCTCTCACTAGGCGTAACACCATCGACTGGATATCGGTTGACTTTAATGAATCTGTTGTTTTAAAAAAGGAAAAAAGAGAGAAGAACGGGTATAATAGATAATATAATTTAAAAGTAAATGTGTTGCAAGCATTCAGAATACGTTTCCGGTTTGAGGTTATCTTCCGTCCTCTCATGCCGCTCCCGTAACTACTATTAGGTTGGTGCATAATTATTGCGGCTTTTTAAAATATTTTTTCAACAAATTTTATTCAACAAAAACAATAATAATATTTAACAAAAACATCTTTAAATGACGGTCTGACCGTCTGCCAAGCAAATGGGAAGCAGTATTTGAAGTGGGTGGTGAATATGCTCCGGAATAATCATTTAAAGATGTTTTTGTTACATATTATTGCTTTTGTTGAATAAAATTTGTTGAAAAAAGACGCAATAATTATGCACCAACCCAGTATAATGATTTACGGGTGCAGATTTTTTTTTCTCCAATAAAGCCATTAAAATTTTAGAAAGGGAGTGAAAGAAGAAATCGAACGGAGAGAGAAAGAGAGAGTAAGAGAGAACAGGAAAGAGTAAAAAAGAGAGAGAGAGTGAATATAAGAGCATTGTCCAGCGTTATTCTAAACTCTACTGACCTATGTTCACAGTTTCGAGACTAATCTAAATTTTGTCGTACGACCACAAATTCGAGAATAATCTAAACTCTGACGTATGAACACAGCCATAAAGCCGTCAAGAAGAAGGCCCCGAAACAGTGCACCTTCTCTCCTGATGACCCCTGATGTCAGTTTTCGACTGCCTGCACTTGCACAAGCAAACTGTTTCCAAATCTCGTCTCGAGGCTAATCTAATCGTTGACGTGTGATCACGGCTTTTGGAGCAATGTCTCAATATGAAAGAAGCTAAACTAAACTCCGATATGAAACTCTAATGGGTCGTTTCAGTTTCGGTATCTCGAACGAAAATTTATTCCGCAGTCAATTAGTTACTCTTCTTTTCGTGTCCAAAGAAACGAATAAATAATTCAAAAGGTTTCGAATTAACTTCCACGGTTATAAATCTCCAATAGATTTCCTTCTGATTTTAATGTGAATATCTCAACTATAACATCTGTAGTGTTTATGTGCTAACGTGTGTGCTACCAATATTTTTGCTATCACCGCTGATGTTCTTTCTCCCTTACTCACGGTTCTACTCTGATCAAGCAGAGGAAATATGACAAAGTTATTCGATACGTTACTTGTGGTGGCTATTATACAGACAATCATATGTTCAGTTTTAAAGAAGCTCTCAATAAATCCGAGGGTAACTAACAGATTCTGCTGTACGGGTGGACAAAAAAATTAAGACAAAGAATTAAGACATCCCTTTTTAATTTTAACACTATGGTGCTCAGATTGATGAGACTACAGGCTAATGAGTATTAAAAAGCCTAACCTGACAGATGAAACCCAATTCTGACAGAGCTTTCGTTCTGATATGACTCTCATTTTTATCAGTTTAAATCATAGTAAGACAATTACACCGACAAATTAAATTTTGCTATCTTCAGATTTATAGATTAATATTTAATAGATACCAAATTTATTCCAAACGCATGGATTCGTTTTTTGTAAATGCTACATTATTAAATTTAGCAAAGTAATTTGGGAAAATAATTATGGATTGTCTACAACAACTGTCAATAAAAGAACTACCACAAAAGACTATGCAAATGGTGAACTTTGGAGAGTGAAACAATTGTTTGGCCATATTTGTGAAACGATTCTATTTCTATTTAACAAAAACATTCCCTTGCACATTTTATGCTTTTAGAAAGCCATCACTGTTTCGTTTTTTTTGTTTGTTTTTATTCTTGTTTTCATGTTTTCCCTTCTACAAATCTGAGCCTTTAATTCTGGTTACAAAACATATTAATACATTTATTTATTTTCATATGTATTTATTCGTTTGTTTGTTTGTTTTTTGTTTCTGTATATTAGTTACTCTATGGTAACAATAAGCAATTAACATGTTTTAAAGATTGATATAATTATTCTTTCTTGTTCTATTGCAAGCTGTTAGGTTCTTACCCACTTTTCTCCTGAAACTTATACGTCAGACCGCAAATTGCATTTGGTTCTTATTCCTGATTCGCTCAACGTTGTAAAACACGGGAAAATTAAATCGTAATGAAGGCTATCATATTCTCATTACTGGGAATTAGTTGTTAAGAGTTGCTCATGAAAAAGAGCATTATATATCAATATTGCTTATTACTGAAATCTTTCATCGCATAACTCTGCAAAGGCATGTCTGCTTTGGGTGTGTTTAATGTTGATAATGCACGACGTCACGAATATTGGATAATAGCTCTCCACTTAATGTTAAGAGTTGCTCATTAGCCTGAGGTCAACCCTCATCCAGCAGATGGGGAAAGACCTTTCAGCTGTGATCTTTCCATGAATGACTCGTTTAAGACACGAGCAGTCGATATGAACGAGATTTTAGCAAAGTTAGAAACCACATACAAACTTCTTCATTGGATCTTGATATTATGTTGAGAGTTTGTGTGTGTGTGTGTGTGTGTGTGTTAATAATCCTTTCTACTAAAGGCCCAACGCCTGAAACTTCGACCTCAGTACGCAACTGGTATTTAATGTATCGACCCCGAAAAGATGAAAGGCAAAGTCGACCTCGGCGGAATTTGAACTCAGAACGTAACGACGGGTGAAATACCACTAAGTATTTCTCCCAGCGTGCTAACGATTCTGCCAGCTCGCTGCCTTTGTGTGTTTTAATAATCTTTTCTACTCTGGACACAAGGCCCGAAATTTTGGGGACGCGGGGGCCAGTCGATTAGATTGACTCCATTACGCAACTGGTACTTAATTTATCGACCCCGAAAGCATGAAAAGCACAGTCGACCTCGGGGGAATTTGAACTCAGACCATAAAGACAGACGAAATACCGCTAAGCATCTCGCCTGGCGTGTTAACGTTTCTTATATCTTTATTGTCCACAAGGGGCTAAACACAGAGGGGGACAAACAAGGACAGACAAAGAGATTAAGTCGATTAGATCGACCCCAGTGCGTAACTGGTACTTAATTTATCGACCCAGAAAGGATGAAAGGCAAAGCCGACCTCGGTGAAATTTGAACTCAGAACGTAAAAACAGACGAAATACCGTTAAGCATTTCGCCCGGCGTGCTAACCACTCTGCCAGCTCGCCACCTTAAGAACGATGATAATAACGATTCCAGATTTTGGCACAAAGTCTGTAATTTCGTGGGGCGGACAAGTCGTCAACATCGACCCCAGTATTCAAATGATAATTTTTTATTCACCCTGAAAGTGATGCAACGCAAAGACGACACCCGCAGAATTCGAAATGAGAATGTAAAACCGGAAGACATGCCGCTAAGCATTTTGTCCGACATGCTTACGATTCTGTCTGTTCGTCACCTCACTCGAAGTAGTCAAAAAAATATTTTGTGATAAGGATATTCTCTGAACTCTCTTCTTAATTTTTGTAAGTGATACGAATAATCCTGGATTTGTAATGAGACGGAAAGCTTATCTCCCATTCTTTTGATTGCTAACACCTGGTTTATTACTTATTTTTGTATTTACTTATTTATTTACTTGTTTATTGGATCCCAGTCAGGAATGGAGAACAAAAGACTGGAGAAAGCTCGCAGATAAATTCCTGTACAAAAATATTTGAGAAAAAAATTATGAACAATTGGAAGATGACCGGAATTTCACATGAATCTAGAATATAGCATTTTAAACGTTCCGCTTCACTTCTAAAGAGATAGGTTACTTACTGTGGTGTGACCGGAAACTACAGATACACACACACACGTGAATGTGTGTGTGGATGTGTGTGTGTGTGTGTGTGTGTATATGTGAGCCTGTCTTTGGTGATTCTAATGCTTAGATTTTAAACTTAGGTTAAGTACATTATTTACATTATTTACATTTGACGGATATTTATCCTCATCTTGTTTGTTGTTAACACAACGTTTCGGCAGAATTGTTAGCACGACGGGCACATTTAGCGGGTTCTCGTCCGTCTAAATGTTCTGAGCTCAAATTCCGCTGATGTTGGCTTTGCTTTTCATCCTTTCAGGTCGATAAAATGAATACCAATCAAGAACTGGGATCGATGTAATCGACTATCTCCTTCCGCTAAAATTTCAGGCCTTGGGCCTTTAGTAGAAAGGATTATTAGCTCAGTTGAATGCGGCAAGGTGACAGAATCGTTAGCACGCCAGGCGAAATGCATAGCGGTATTTCGTCTACTGCTACGTTCTGAGTTCAAATTCCGCCGAGGTCAACTTTGCCTTTCATCCTTTCGCGGTC
>NC_142932.1:121183744-121258744 GCF_046866305.1 Octopus bimaculoides | reverse complement strand
CTCGCCGAAGCCACTTTTGTCTTTATTCTTTACAGGATCGATAGAAATATTGATTTGCCAGTAATATTGATTTCAAATTTTGACAGAAAGCAAGTAGTTTCTGGGGAAGAGTTAAGTCGATTACATCGATCCCAGCGCTTAACTGGCACTTATTTTATCGACCCCGAAAGGGTGAAAGGTAAAGTCGACCTCAGCGGGATTTGAACTCAGAACGTAAGGACGGACGAAATGCCGCTAAGCGTTTTACCACTCGTGCTAACGGTTCTGCCAACACGCCACATTTCTAGTGCCACTAATAGCTTTTTTACTTTAGGCACAAGGCCAGAAATTTTGGTGAAGGGAGCTAGTCGATTATATCGACTCCAGTGCATGACTGGTATTTATTCCATCGACCCCGAATAGGTGAAAGTCAAAGTCAACCTCTGCGGAGTTTTCGACATAGTTGTCCATGTATGTATGTATGTATGTAAGACTATTATCACGATTGTGTAACTCGAGCTTTGTCTCGCTGCTTATGAAAGAAAAACAATTCGTTGTTGGCTATACAATCAGAAATATTTCAAAAAACTAAGACGTATGAAAATAGTCTTATACGCATCGCTTACATCGACATTTCAGAACGCTATCCTCAAATTGACATTAGCATAGCTTTGGTGATCAGTGAATAGAAACTTGGAGTAAACAATTGTAAAAACCACTGTTCTTACAGCATTCTTTTATCTATCTTGGGGTTAGTAGTCCGCGCTCTTAACCACTACGCCAAATGCCCGTGAGTATTTAAATAATGTACATAAGTCCTCATCTCTTAAATATAGAACTTTATCTGCTACTTATTCTGTCGGTCTCTTTTGCCCATCTGTGTGTTCACACCAACACCGGTTGTCAAGCGGTGCGACGGTCGATAAACACACACACACACACATGTTTCTGTCTACCAAATTCACTCACCAGGCTTTGGTCGGCCTGGGCTATAGTAAAAGACACTTGCCCAAGCTGCCACGCAGTGGGGACTGAACCCGAAACCATGTGGTCTTACCACATGGCTTCTTACCACATGGCTTCTTACCACACAGCCACACCGGCGCATTCACTTGTTAGATTTGATTCTTAGTGTTGCTTGAACGCATGCGCATTCCAGAGGAGAGCTACCATCTTTTACCAAATGCCAAAATGGAATTGACTCTTGATGAAAGTTGATGCGGTAGAGATTCTCGAATTGGCTTCAGGATCTTGTAATTGTAAGGGGTGATGGATGAACAAAGTGATCCATAAAGGCTGCCGTGTGTGCCCATGTGAAGTAGGTATTTAATGCTAGTTCAACGAAACAGACGCCATTGCAGTAGCTGTAGACAGTAGAAAAAAAAACAGTATCTCTATGAATCAGTGATTGTAGCTTGTTTGGGAGTAAATCTTTTTTTAATCAATCTAGTAATATAATGGGAGTATAGAAACGCCTGTTATTACAAACTCTTGTCATACGAACACAAAATAAATATCAAAATAATATGAAATATTAGAAAGAAACGACATTCATTTCAAACTCAACAGTATATATATACAGAGGCATATGTTGCTAAAATATGTCTGTGCAGCGTAACAAGGAACCAACTAGGTTAGGGTTTCACAGTCAAATGTCACTGGTGAGCCACAACTTTCATTTGGAGACATAATTTTCATGCATATGTGTTAGATTAACCCAGTAACCATAACGTTCTGGCTGACAAATTCCTTTCACTAAGTAAACAATATTTTTTTTTTTTTTTTGATAATTCACTCAGAATTTTAGTGTGTAATGTAGCAGCAGCAATAAGATAGGATTAAAAGAAAATATCATCGAAATACCGATGTGTGTATGTATGTATGTATGTGATGGGTGTATATATTTATGTGACAATGTACTGTATAAGCCGCCCATTGCGATCGCTTTGGGACGAATTCTTTTTGCACAACAATGACTGAAATTAGAATCCACCGTGGACAACTGCCATCACCACCACTGTTTTCAACCGACAGCTAGTCTTGCCATCCCCAGCACCACCGTCTCTAATGTGACCCCTACGGCACCAACAACACCCCAACATTTAGAGAACTGCTGCTGCTAGCACAAGCTCCGGACTATCCAAAATGGCAGAATCTATGTAAATACAGACTTCTTTGACTGAATTCCTCTAAAGATAAGCTTTTGCACCCGAAATAGAAATGTTTTTTTGTTTCAACTTTCAGCATTGTTAGAAGTATTCCTTATTTCTCGTTTTATTCATTATTCTAACTCTGTACTACAATGCTTCAAGCGAACTGCAACGCTCTTCGATAACAAACCCATATTATTAAGCAAATAAGCCTCACCGTTAATTTTTAGAAACCAAATAACCAGCTGATGACATGATCTGTGCTTACAACTGGTAGCTTCCAATTAGTGTAAATGAGTACATATGCACGAAAGCAATGAATACCTGTAATCGATTTCATTCGGTTATGGCATACTTAGGATTCTGTCGATAGGTGAGGCTCTGTGGTAAGAAGTTTGCTTCCTGGTTCAGTTTCTTTTCATGAGATCATGGAAAGGTGTCTTCTACTATAGACTCGAGTTGATCAAAGCCTCGTGAGTGAATTTCTTAGCGAGAAACTGAAGCCTGTCGTATCGTGGCTGCGTGGTAAGAAGCTTGCTTCTCAACCACTTGGTTCCGGGTTCAGTCCTACTACGTTGCACATTCGGCAAGTGTCTTCTGTTATAGCCACGGATCGACCAAAGCCCTATGAGTGGATTTGGTAGACGAAAGCTTAAAGGAATCCGTTGTGTGTATTATGTGCGTGCACCTTTATGCCTGTTTGTCACACACCCCACCATCGCTTGACAACCTATGTTGGTGGAATTATGTCCCCGAAACTTAGCGGTTTGGCAAAAAGACACCGATAGAATAAGTACTAGGCGAACAAAGAATAAGTCCTGAGGTCGATTTCTTCGACTAAGGGCGGTGCTCCAGCATGGCCGCAGTCAAATGACTCAAACGTGTGAAAGAGAAAAAGAATATATATTCATGTGTGTGCGTGTGCGGGCGTGTGTGAGTTTGTGTATGTGTTTGTGGATTTGTGTCTTTTCTTGCCACGACTGATTGACAACCAGTGTATGTATGTTTACGTCCCCTTAACTCAACGGCTCTGCCGATTTGAATATATTTTATTTTTTATTTGAAAACTTTGTTATGAAACACGTGTAGTAGTTTTATTATCATTATTTTATTATAACTTTGTATTTTACACTTATTCATCGTGCATTTACTTATTAATTTTTTTATATGTGACTGTGGATTTTCATGGATGAGTTCATGAACTTTGGTTCTTTTCTCTAAAACTATATATTTATATACTTTATACTGTGAAACTTAATTTAATTTTAATGTTTGATAAATTGAATTTAATTGAGTTTTTACCTGTAAATTTGGATTTTTATCCCTATTATTATTATTATTATTATTATTATTATTATTATTATTATTATTATATATATATATATATATAGATAGATAGATAGATAGATAGATAGATAGATAGATAGATAGATAGATAGATAGATCATACATACATAGAAGCAGACAGACCAACAGATAGGGTATACATTTATATAAGGGTATGTGTGTGTGTGCACTTGCGAGTGTGTGCTTGTGTGTGTGTGGGTGTGTGGGTGGGTGTCTGTCTGTCTGTCTGTCTGTCTGTCTGTCTGTGTCTGTGTACTTGTGTGTGCGCGCGCCTATATGTGTGGGCTTTCGTGTGCGTGCGTGTGTGTGTTCGTGTGGGCGTGCTAATCCTTTTATTTCTCCTATTTATCTTGACAAACAACAACCGTTTTCCGAACCTTCGATATTTCTTTTCATTTTAAGCAGACTCTATTAACTTTGCACTCTTATCCAGCTTTGTGTTATTGCATTTTTGCCCTATTTTCTTTTCTTGTTTCACTCCGGTTATGAATGTCTGTTTGCATATAAGCAAAAGCCTACGTTTGCGTTTCAACATGTCTCAGTGTGTTTGTGTGTGTATACGTACTTAAGTATATATATATGTACTAAGCAGGGTTATGAAACCTATATTATACAACTCGCTCAACCACATACGCCATTATTATCTCTCTCACAAGGTCCTTCTCGCTTTTCTACCTCCCGATTTCATCTCCCCCGTCCCCATTCTCTCTCCCTCTCTCTCTTTTCTTCTTCAGTCAATTAATGCAAAAAATTACAAAGTTATTCAAGTGCTTTTTTATCCACCACCAAAGGCAAATGTACATAGCTTTAACAGAAACATCCATATTTAACCTGTTTAAATAGTGTTATGTATACTCAACTGAAACGCATTGCTATATAATTATATCTACCTAGCCGTACGTCTGTCTAGCTTTCTGTCTATGGATCCGCACAAATGCTTACGAGCATATTCATTATACACAAAACAGAGGGCGGAGATCTGGCAGAAACGTTAGCACACCGGGCGAAATGCTTAGTGGTGTTTCGTCTGCCGCTACGTTCTGAGTTCAAATTCCGCCGAGGTCGACTTTGCCTTTCATTCTTTCGGGGTCGATAAATTAAGTACCAATTACGCACTTGGGTCGATGTAATCGACTTAATCCGTTTGTCTGTCCTAGTTTGTCCCCTCTATGTTTAGCCCCTTGCGGGCAATAAAGAAACAAGAAACGTTAGCACGCCGGGCGAAATGCTTAGCGGTATTTCGTCTGCCGTTACGTTCTGACTTCAAATTCCGCCGAGGAATCGATAAATTAAGTACCAGTTGCATACTGGGGTCGATCTAATCGGTTGGGTCCCTCCCCCAAAATTTTGAGCCCTGTGTCTAGAGTAGAAAAGGTTATATACAAAACAGAAAAATTGGAGAATTTCGGCAGAATCCTTAGCACGCCAGGGTAAATGCTTAGCGGTATTTCGCCCGTCTGCGCGTTCCGAGTTCAAATTCCGCCGAGGTCGGCTTTGACTTTCATCCTTTCAGGATTGATAAATTAAGTACCAACGGAGTACTAGGGTCAATGTAATCGCCTTAACCTCTCCCCCAAAATTCCAGGCCTTGTGCCTATAGTAGACACGATTATTTATTCACCATTACACGTGTTTCATTTGCTAATAGGAGTTACAAAATTGTATTGGGTCATCATATAAATAATGCGGTTTCTTTCAATTGCATGAACTAAAAGTCGGAGGGTGTACTGGATAAACTACCTGCATCAACTTGCTATAAAAACAGGTAGCAATTTTACCTTATTCTTAAATCTATTCTTAGTGCAAGTTTTGAAGAGTGCAGTTCGATTTTAACAGTTATTTTTTCAAAACTACATTGGAAGTGACAAAAGATCATATTCGGTATATTTTGCTTTATGAGTTCAATAAAGGCAACAACGGAACGGAAAATACGAGGAATATTAATGCAGTATATGGGAATCGAACAATAAGCGTAAGGCAGTGTCAATTGTGGTTCCAGAAATTCTGAGTCGGAAACTACAGCCTCGAAGACGAGCCTTGTCCCGGAAGAGCTGTAGAGCTCGACGAGGACGTCCTGCAAACCCTGGAGAAACAAAATCCTATCGTAACTGTTGAAGAATTGGCAGAAAAGCTTGGATTTGGTCATTCTACCATTCATCAACACCAGCGCCAGAAGAAAAATGACCTTCTTTGGTTTCAAGACGAAAGGTATTCTTTTATCAGGATAATCCTCGGCCACATACAGCGAGGATGACATTCCAAAGGCTGGAGTAGTTTGAATGGAAAACGATGCCCCATCCACCATATTTACCGGATATTGCCTCATCTGATTATAATTTATTACGCAGTCTTCAAAATCACTTGGATGGAAAAAATATGAATTCTGTTGATGAAATCAGAACAATACTGGAGGAGTATTTTTCGTCATGGACAAGTGAATTTTGGAAGAGAAGTCTTGCAAGTCTACCAGATAGATGGAAGAACATTGTAGAAAATGAAGGAGAGTATATTTTAGATTTAAAACAAACTTTGTTTATCTTAATTTTGAAAAATAAAAGAAGTATAACAAAAAAGCCGCATCATTTATGGGATGACCCAGTACATGTGATGGGATAAGATAACTCCTTCTGACAGAGAATCAAATAATGCTGTTATTAATAATAATATTATCTCATTCTCTGTCTGAAAAATTCCTAATAGAAGATATTTCATGTCTTCTGCTACAAGTACAATTTTTTAAAATTATTATTAACAAATGAGATGTGTGTAGTGGTGAATAAATAATACCATAAAATTCTCCAGTTTCCTGTTTTGATATTATTTCTCTGCAAAATACATTTTCCAGGATTTTCAACTCTTGTATATCTCACACGGTTATGGCATCTACACGTGGATTTGGAATATTGAAATAAGCAGATGTGCATCAAGAGGACACAGCTTGAACTCCAACCTTAGCTTCATAATATACAGTGTGTGTGTGTGTGTGTGTACGAGTATCCACTCAGGAACACACACACACCTACATTTATGATGTGAATCTGAGTGACACGTGCCAATTATTCAGACTATTGATGCAGGAAATGAATTTAACATTAGAGAAATATTTTAAAGTACATCAAACTTTGGTTAGGCATCACAGTTTGATTAGGTGTCAAAAAACCGTTACTAAATATTTCTCTTGTTCATCTATTCAATTGCCACGCTCAGAACACGTGATATTTTAATATGGTCACGTGCAAAACTCATGTGATATTTGTAATGTATTTAACATACGAAAATAATGAGGGTTGTCACAGTAACTGAAGCTTTAACTTTGAACGCCAACTGAAGTATTATCTTCAGTGTGTCTCCTTTACAGGCTTACGTGTACTAAATTTCGGCCACAAAGCATCTAACACTTGCCTATGATGAGACAAACTAGATGCAATCCGGAATCACACAATATACACCCAGAACCACGCCAATAGCTTAGGAGTGAAATTAAGGATTTCTCGGTTTTCTGTGAATCGATTTTGATAAAACTTTTCCCAGGAGGAGGAGTTGATCAGACACTTGGAAAGCTGATACGACAGCGCCTTGAGAATAGTAGCGGAAATGCCCTCGGAATGAATGATCAACTCATTTACTCCGCTGCTTATGTTGCAACTCAGAAATGCGGTATTTTTATTAGAGATAGACAAAAACAAGTGAAATGTACACAAACTGTCTGCAGGGATGGAAAGAATAAACCGGCAAATAATCCAACTAAGAGCAGATATATTTTTTCTACTTGAAACAAGCAAAGGGAAAACTAATAAACCCAACAAACTAATAAGAGTAATTGCTAAATATGACCTTTACGAGAAAACAAAGGATACACAGATTGAAATATCCTCAAACAGAAACTACAATTAAAAACCAAATGGCTGGCAAGATAAAAAAAAAAAAAACACTCAGCATTCCATACTCAAAACATACTATTTAGGGAGAACACAAAAATTTTTTTCAGGGAACTGAGGAAAAATACTATTATTGTGAAAATACCTCCTCTCCAGCAGTAAACTGAAAATCTTTGGAAAAACATTTGGAGTAATGCAAAAGAGTTTAAACAGAATGTACATTGGGTCAGGGACATAGAAGAGGCCAATGCCCCACCCCAAATATCAAGAATGGCGGGATATAACGAGTGAAGAAGTGAAAGCGGCGCTCGCCAAGTCAAAGAAATGGAAATCCCCTGGTATAGATAAGATGCCAGATTTTTAGCTAAGCCCTTTAATGAGCACTCACCACAACTTAGCCGAAGCACTCAATGAAGTCATGTCCAACCCTGAGAAGCTCCAACGTGGCTTACAGAAGGGATTACATATCTCTTACCAAAAACAGAAGAAACTACTAACCCCCCAAAATACCGACCCATAACATTCTTCACCTCTATATATAAACTGTTAACATCTATAATAGCGAATAAAGTATATGAATTCTTGGACAACAGGGAGTTATTGCCAGTGGAACAAAAGGGATGTAAAAGGAGTTCATATGGATGTAAGGAGCAATTACTGATTGATAAAATGGTCATTGAAAATTGCAAATCCAAACGCAGAAACCTTAGCACCGCCTGGATAGATTACAAGAAGGCTTTTGATAGTGTCCTCCATGGATCATCAATGCCCTGGAAATTTACAAGATAGCTCCAACAATTGGAAAATTTTTTTTAAGTAATCATGAATTCATGGAGAACCAGCCTCATTTTAAACTATACACAAGGATATACCACCTCACCAGACATCAATATCGCCTGTAGTATCTTTCAAACGAAATACCCTAAGCATTTCGCCCGGCGTGCTAACGATACAGCCAATAATAACAACAACAACAACAATAATAATAATAATAATAATAATACTAATACTAATAATAATAATAATAATAATGATAATAATAATAATAATAATAATAATAATAATAATAATAATAATAATAATAATAATAATGATAATAATAATAATAATAATGATGATAATAATAATAATAATAATAATAATAATAATAATAATGTATAAAATAGCTCCTACTCTGCGAAACTTTTTATCTGTAAGTATGAGATCATGGAGAACCACACTGATGTTGAACAATGACAATGAATCTCTAAATGCTGGAGATGTAAGAATTTCATGTGGCATTTTCCAGGGTGACTCACTATCACCACTCCTCTTCTGTCTAGCCCTAATACCGCTCTCAAAATTGCTCAATGATGCACAGTATGGTTATAAAATATTTGATAAAAATATAAATCATCTCATTTACATGGATGATTTAAAGCTCTTTGCAAAAAATGACCAACAACTCAAAGGCCTACTAGCGATTGTTAAACAATTCAGTGATGACATCAGGATGCAATTTGGCCTTGATAAATGTGCAAAAGCTATCTTTATCAAAGGAAAAATGACAAATACATCTAATGTGAACCTTGACCAGCAAAATGTCATAAAAGAGTTAGAACCAGCGGAGAGCTACAAATACCTAGGGGTAATTGAAGGGGACAATATCAAGCACTCAGTGATGAGGGAAAGGATCAGAAGAGAATGTTATCGCAGGGTGAGAGCAATACTGAAGACAGAGCTGAACGCGAGAAACAGGATCGAAGCGATCAATGCTCTAGCCATACCAGTCGTGACTTACAGTTTCAACATCGTTAACTGGTCAATTACTGAAATATGTAATGTTGACAGAAAAATACGAAAACTGTTGACAATGCATAGAATGCACCACCCTAAGGCAGATATAGAACGTCTTTATCTGCCAAGAAAAGAGGGAGGTCGAGGACTACTACAGCTGGCATTATCAATGAAGGTAGCCACAATTGGCCTAGACACCTATATGAAAAACTCTGAGGACTGGATGCTAAAACTTGTCTTAAAATATGAAAGCAAGAAAGCATCTTACTCAGTAACAAAACAGGCAAAGGAATATCTAAGTGAATTCCAATTGCAACAAATTCAAGAATTAGACGAACAAGAAACACCTACAGAAAAAGCTAAGCGCTTGAAAACCCGTGCTAAAATTGCTGCCTTAGCTATTATGACTGAAAAATGGCATGGAAAACCTCTCAATGGCAAATACCCAAAGAGAGCGAATAATGCAGATATTGACAAAGCCCTTACCCACCAATGGTTAATGGCCTCTGGATTGAAATCAGAAACAGAGGGGTTTATCATAGCAGCCCAAGATCAATGCCTACCTACAAAGAACTACCAGGCCAACATATTAAAGAACGGCAGCTCCCCATTATGTCGTATATGCCAACAACAAAATGAGACCATCGATCATGTTGTCTCCATGTGCAGTCTGCTTGCGCCTACAGAGTATCTCAACAGGCATGATAGAGCTGCACAATATATTCACTGGGTAATATGCAAAAACCTGGACTTGCCCCATGATAAAAACTGGTGGGAACACAAACCACCCCCAGTACTTGAAAATGATCACATTGCACTCCTCTGGAACTTCACCATTCAAACTGACAGAAAGATAGACGCAAATAGGCCAGACATCATACTGAAAGACTTCAGACAAAAATCATGCCTCCTCATTGATATGACTGTCCCAATTGATATAAACGTATCTGTCAAGACCTACCAAAAACTGAGCAAATATAAAGATCTTGAAATAGAAATTAGCAAAATGTGGAATCTGAAGACGAAAACAATACCTATTGTCATAGGTGCCCTGGGAATGACAGCGAAACGGGCTGATTACTACCTAGCTCAGATACCAGGAAACCCCAAAATGGCTGAAGTCCAAAAGATAGTGCTCATGGGAACTGCCCATATCCTACGTAAAATACTGTCTATGTGATCTCAAATTTTAAAGCAAACATAATTTTCTTATGGTTTCTTAAACATTCACTTGAACAAAACTGTACAAATCCAAATATATGGTACCCTAGGCATAACACCTACATGAACTTCTAACTTGTTGTCTCTTGAGGTCTCTGGGTGAGACTTGGATCCAACTTGTACAAATGCAAAACAAAAGTCAAACATAAAATAATAATAATAATAATAATAAGAAGAAGAAGAAGAAGAAGAAGAAGAAGAAGAAGAAGAAGAAGAAGAAGAAGAAGAAGAAGAAGAAGAAGAAGAAGAAGAAGAAGAAGAAGAAGAAGAAGAAGAAGAAGAAGAAGAAGAAGAAGAAGAAGAAAGATAGACGCAAATAGGCCAGACATCATACTGAAAGACTTCAGACAAAAATCATGCCTCCTCATTGATATGACTGTCCCAATCGATATAAACGTATCTGTCAAGACCTACCAAAAACTGAGCAAATATAAAGATCTTGAAATAGAAATTAGCAAAATGTGGAATCTGAAGACGAAAACAATACCTATTGTCATAGGTGGCCTGGGAATGACAGCGAAACGGGCTGATTACTACCTAGCTCAGATACCAGGAAACCCCAAAATGGCTGAAGTTCAAAAGATAGTGCTCATGGGAACTGCCCATATCCTACGTAAAATACTGTCTATGTGATCTCAAATTTTAAAGCAAACACATAATTTTCTTATAGTTTCTTAAACATTCACTTGAACAAAACTGTACAAATCCAAATATATGGTACCCTAGGCATAACACCTACATGAACTTCTAACTTGTTGTCTCTTGAGGTCTCTGGGTGAGACTTGGATCCAACTTGTACAAATGCAAAACAAAAGTCAAACATAAAATAATAATAATAATAATAATAATAATAATAATAATAATAATAATAATAATAATAATAATAATAATAAATAGACAGAGAAAAATCCCAGCAATGGCTGAGAAGCTCAGGACTCAAAGCAGAGACTGAAGGATTTTTAATTGCTGCACAAGACCAAAGCCTCCCCACCAGAAATTACCAAAAACACATAATGAAAAGAAATATAACAAGTAACTGTAGAATATGTGGAGATCGACAAGAAACAATAAATCATATTATCTCTGGCTGCCCAGTCCTGGCTAAGAAGGAATATATTCACAGACACGACAGAGCTGGGACCTATATACACTGGAAGCTATACCAACATTATGGAATAACAACAGAAAAAAGATGGTATAAACACACGCCAGAAAAGGTCACAGAAAACGAGAAAGCAACCATACTCTGGGATATGCCAATACACACAGATAGAGAAATTAAGGCAAATAGACCAGATATAGTTGTCAAAGATCATGAAGAAAAAAAATGCTTTCTAATTGATGTATCAATACCAGCAGATGACAACGTTTCTCTAAAAGAAATGGAAAAACTTTCAAAATACAAAGACCTGGAAATAGAGATAACTCGAACGTGGAATCTAAAAACAGAAACAATTCCTATCATAGTAGGTGCCTTAGGTATAATAAAAAAATATTCAGACAAATACATAACAAAAATAGCAGGACTTACAAATATATATAACATACAGAAAATTGCACTACTGGGTACTGCACACATTCTACGCAAAACACTTTCAATACAGTAAACATAAGAGCACCACAGCAAACCACAGCACATACCCAAGGCGCAACGAGCTGCGCTCGGTAGTGAAGTGAAAGCACGTTATAAAAATAAAACTACTGAATAATAATAATAATAATAATAATAATAATAATAATAATAATAATAATAATAATAATAATAATAATAATAATAATGATAATAATAATAATAATAATAATAATAATGATAATAATAATAATAATAATAATAATAATAATAATAATAATAATAATAATAATAATAAATAATCATAATTTGTGCATTATACTTAGTAATTCTTTCATCACTCTTTCGTCGAGTAACAGAAAACAATGCAACACTGATGATGTCATCCCAAGCCTGAAACCTGAGCAGGATCATGTGTTCCGAAGTAAAAGAAAAAGAAAGAAAAAACAACATAAGTACTTTTTTTAATTGCTTCAACATTAAGCATATTAACACTATTAACACTCAGTTATTAAACAGCGATTTTGTTGTGCAAAGAACATATTTTTAAACATAGTCTTTAATTACATCAACGCAAAGAACGCACATAGAACATATAATAGGGTGATTATGCGCTTTTACTATAGTTTAACTTGCTGCGTTGTGGGTTTTTTTTTTTTAATAGTTCACATGTTGAACTGTTTATGTCTACGGACATGACACCATCATATATACATACATACATGTTTTTTTATATATATATATAAATATATTTAGCTATGAAAAAAAGTTACATTAATCTGATGGGTTACTCTGTTCTTTTGTGGAGTACAGATTTATTATCATTAAACAAGAATATCATTGTCAGTGACTTCGAAGTTTCGGCCAGTTAAGCCATCGTCCGACGATGTGTGAGTTCATGTGTGTGTGTGTGTGTGTGTGTGTGTCTTTGTGTATGTTTGTCCCCCACTACCGCTTGACAGCCTGTATTGGTCTATTTATGTCCCCATAATACAGGGGTTCGACAAAAGAACAGACAAAATACGTACCAAGTTTTAAAGAAAATCCATGTACTAAGATCGATTCAATCCACTGAAAAATTCCTCAATGCACTGCCCCAGCATGGCCGCACCTTAATGATTGAAACAAGTTCAAGATGTAAGGGCACTGACTTCATTTACATATACCTTGTCCTTAGTAGAATGGAAAGCGAAGTGTATTTCGGTAGATTTCAAGCGTAGAATATTAAGGAACCTTATAAAATTCCAGAATGTTTTTATGTCTTACCCATCACAAACTTCCATGTGACACTGAATCAAGCGGCCCTATATATATATGAGTGGGGGCTGAGAAGTTACAGGCTTTAAGGGCACTGCGAAAGGCCAGGTTGGAGGCCTTTCCAACTTTTTTTTTACAGGACTTAGAAAAATTGGAGGATCACTGAAATAAGTGTGTGAATCTGAGAGGGGGAATATGTTGAATAAAATTATGACTAACTGATGTATTTTCTTTCACTCAAAATCAGGACCGATTCAGCACACCCTCCTATATATGTGCATGTTTGCGTGCGTGCATGTGTGTGCGTGTGTGTGTGTACATACACAGGGTGTCCATAAATTACCTTTAAAATTAAAAAAAAAAATTTTTTAATGAATGTTGTCTATTAAACTCAGCAGAGTTTGATAGACAATAAAGACAACTGAATAGTTTTATTAGAAACATCAGAACGCTTCCAGGTGTTCTGATGTTTCTAATAACATTGGTTTACACGCATCACAACTGCAAGACGCGCTGCAGCAGATGTAAACATAATTCATGGACATGCATGTATGTATGTATGTATGTATGTATGTATGTATGTATGTACGTATGTATGTATGTATGTATGTATGCGTGTGTATGTGTGTGTTTATGTATGTATATATGTACGTATGTGTGTATGTGTGGGTGTGTATGTATGTATGTATGTGTGTGTATGTATATATGTATGTATGCATGTGTGTGTGTACATATGTATGTGTGTATGTATGTGTGTGTATGTATGTATGTATGTGTGTGTATGTATGTATGTATGTATGTATGTGTATGTATGTATGTGTGTGTATGTATATATGTATGTATGCATGTGTGTGTGTACATATGTATGTGTGTATGTATGTGTGTGTATGTATGTATGTATGTGCGTGTGTGTATGTATGTATGTATGTGTGTATGCATGTATGTATGTATGTGTGTATGCATGTATGTATGTATGTATGCATGCATGCATGCATGTTTGTTTGTTTGTTTGTTACAGATTTCGTCCACCGAACGGCTTTGTACAATTTCAATTTCTGTCTACAAAAATTTTATTGTAAAAAATTATTTTATATGTAAAATATAGGTGGGCACAATTTCACGGGTGTAAAAATTTAATGCGATATGGCATACTCTGAAAACCACATCCTTGGTAACTTATAAGCCAAAGCGATGGGCCAGAGCCAATACACCATTCAATTTGCGTACACCTTCCAATCCAATATTTTCTGGAAGACTATGTTTTTCGTGTAAGTTCTCCCGCTTCTTTTCTCTTGTTTTTCAGTGTTGATAACCAACTCCCACATCAGATAATCTGCGAGCCTCTGAGGATGTAACATATAGCTGACCATGACGAATACAGGTTCTGGCAAGAACAGCCCCACTTTATGAAATGTCTACCCTTGTGACTTATTGATAGTCTTTGCATATGACAGGCGAACGGAAAACTGGGTTTTTTTTCTAAAGTGAATGGCAAATCTGGAATGTGCATGCGTTAAGTGATAGGTGATATCAAAAAACTTACTTTTCACTATGCACACACCATCGCCACCTCCACCATCACCTTCATATCTCTCTCTATCCTTCTCTCTCTGTTTTCTTTAATCTTACCATCAGAACATCACCCCTCTGCTAAAATTATATTCCTTACTCTCCTCTATATCACTACCTTCAACTAACTTTTTTAGCCAGGTAATAAATATTACATTCCCCCTACCACATGTCATGAATGCTTCTCTCTCCGTCTTTTCTCTCTCCGTCTTTTCTCTCTCCTTTTTCTTTCACTCTCTGCCTCACTTTTCCCTAATCCTATTTTTCTCTCTCCTTTTTCTTTTTCTTGTTCTCTCTTTCCCTTCAACTAATCACACGAAAGCGTCATGGACGCTTCTGTCACCCTCATTTTCTCATTCCCTCTTTTCTTCCCTCCTCTTTTTCGCTAATCACGTGAAAGCGTTACCGACGGGCCAAGTAACGTAATGACAAGCGTAATTATTATAAGCTGGCAGAACCGTTAGCACACCGGGCGAAATGCTTAGCGGTATTTCATCGGTCTTCACGTTCGGGATTGACTTTGCCTTTCATCCTTCCGAGGTCGATGAAATAAATACTGAGGTCGTTGCAATCGACTATTCCCCGCCTCTAAATTTCAGGCCTTGTGCTTATAATAGAAAGGATTATATTATATTATATGTTTGCAGCATAGAACAAAAGTTTCACTTATTTGCCATATGCGTGTAAGTTAATATATCTATGTTTAATATAAATTTATAAATGCATATATACGTACACATACGCACACACACAGACACATACATACATACATTCATGTGTGTGTGTGATTGTATGCGCGCGCGCGTGTGTGTGTGTGTAAGAATGTATGTGTGCACATACAGGCATATAAGGTTTGGAGTATGTTTGTTGTGCATTCTGAATCGGTGACATACATTTTCCGCGAGTCAATGCAACACTGTTAATAGCAACAGAAATACATTGTTATCGTGGTTGATCTAGCAGTTAATTATTTTATATTTTATCTTTCACATTACCTGTCTGGCGCTAAAAATCCGACACCATAACCACATATTTGTCTGAATGCTGTAAATATAAATGAGATATGTCTGTTAGCTATGTTTCACTTTGACTAAATAGGAGTTTAATCCCTTTGAGGTTTTCTGTAATCTCTTTTAACACTTTATAATACTGATATTATATTTTCATATTATGAACACATTCTGCTATGGGCGCAGACATGGCTGTTAAGAAGCATGCTTGGTTACCATGTACTCTCACACACACACACACACACACACACACACACACACACACACACACACACATACATATATATATATATATATATATATATATATATATATATATATATATATATATATATATAATTTAGAGAAAAGACCCAAACTTCACGACCTTAATATAATGATAATATTATTTTAATGATTATTCTTTTGTATTTTATTATACTTCTTTTTAGTGTATTTACTTATTAAATTTTTCTATATGTGACTGGATTTTCATGGATGAGTTCGTGAACTTTGGTTCTTTTCTCTAAATTACATATTTATATATTATATACTGTGAAACTTAATTTAATTTTAATTTTTGATAAATTGAATTTAACTGAGTTTTTACCTGTAAATTTGGATTTTTATCCCTAATACTATATATATATATATATATATATATATATATATATATATATATATATATATATATATATATATATATATATATATATATATATATGTATGTATGTGTGTATGTATGTATGTATGTATGTATGTATGTATGTATGTATGTATGCATGTATGTACGTATGTATGAAATTAATGTAAGCAGTGGTTTAGCAATGGGTTACTATTAGGGAAAACTATAATTGTCATTAAATATGACTGAGGATGTTTGAACACCTACAATGCTAAGAATAAGGGCTAAATCGCTCTAAAGCTGCAGTCAAGGCATACGATTGTATATGTATGTGTGTGTATATATATATATATATATATATATATATATATATATATATGCATATATATTTATACATATATATGTACTATATATACATACATATATATATACATGCATATATATAAGGAAAATAAGACAAGGTAGAAAATGGTAAAATAATTTTATCATGAAGTACATTTTCGTACCGGTTTCCGTCGTTTAGATATTTTCAACTAAGTGTAAAATAAGGAAAACAATTAACTTAGAGAAAAAAAATTATGTCAAATGTTTTATAAATATTTCGATAGTCCTCAAATAGGTAAATATTTTTATAGTCTTCAAATAGTCTCTCTCTCTCTCTCTCTCTCTCTCTCTCTCTCTCTCTCTCTCTCTCTCTCTCTCTCTCTCTCTCTCTCTGCGTTTCTGAATGCTTGGTCGGTAGGTAGTAGCAAATCTAAAGAAATAGTTTTATGAGTACAGAGAATTGATAGTTTAAGCAGGAGCAGCCAAGGTTGAAGAAGAAAAAGGACGAGGCGGAGGAGGAGGAGGAGGAGGAGGAGATGAAGAAGGAAGAGAAGTAGGAATAGGTATAGAAGAGGAATAAGGAGACAGAAAAGAAAAATGCAGGAGTGGTGTGTCACAGTAGATTGTTTGTGGAATCTTCTTTAATGGTCAAATGACCTAAAAGTGACCTGTTGTGGTTGTAGCAGTAGTGGTTGGAATTGTTCTAAACTCTTGTAGTGGTTTCATCTGTGGTAGGAGCATTCAAAAGAGGTTTATATTTTGCGATAAAATATGCTTCTTTGCTAATGCGCTGATTATATTTTGCATTGTTCCTGAATGTATTGAGAGGAAAATTCTAAAATTACGTTGTTCGTTCGTTCGTGGTGCAAATATCGATGTGCTCGCTGAATCCCATTTTTCTGTATTTCCGTATTTTAAATCTTCGATCTATGTACCGTCATCCTCTGGCGTAGACTGTTTTTAGTTTGACCAATATATTGTTCTCGGCATCCTGAGGAAGTTTCTATCGACAGACAATTTCGGGGACTGTGATGGGTTCGCGAATGGCCCCACTCTTTTGCTAACCTAGTCATGAAATACCTAGAAATCAATCATTATCGTAAGTTACTAGAAAATACGGAAACCCATTCTACCTGTACATAGAAAATAACAAAGGTAAAATATTAGATATTGTGGTCTATGATTAACTGCCTGGAAAAAAGGACGGGATAAATATCGGTGGAATAGTTTTATTTGTAATTTTTTTCTTGTCAGAACTGATTTGCTATCAAACAACAGTAATAACTAGAACTAACAATGACAAAACGATAAAGTTTATAACGTAGTATTGGATTTATGCGGGGGAAAATACAAGACATAACGCTTGGTCTATATACGATTTGGGTTGCTTGATTACCACAGTAAAGCAAATGTTATAGAACCCTGGATATTACGGTCCCAATTCCTAGAACACATTAAGATGGTCACCTGGCTTGCGTTGCGTATAACTAACCGAGGGCACAGTATCCCTCCTGAACGAAACGCGTGTCGCACGAAGGATTACGCGTTTACAGCCAAGGGGAAATGATGTGCTTTGCTCAAGAAGAGAATGCATTGCCTGGCCCGGAAATCGAAACCACGGTCTTGCGATTGTGAGTGCAACATCATAAACACTAAGACGCATGTCTTTGATATCACTACACACTTGATGCTAACTAGGAACAACAACAACAGCAGCAGCAGCAACTGATGTGACATCCTAACGAAAATGGGTTACCTTTAACAAACATCAATTAGCGATGTTTTCCAAAGCCTTAGGATATAATTAATAAAGATTAGCTTAATTTAATCATATCATATTAATTACTGTTTAAAGACAGAAAATACTTCCTCTTTATTATTTAATTACACATTAATCGCTATGTTGGTTTCTAAATAATTATAGATAATTTACTTTTTTAAATACTTTCTATTTATTTATTTTTTATTCTTAACTTATCTATCTCTGCTTTAACGAACTACAAATTCATTTAAAATAATAAAACAAACAGTTGACAATTTTATGCTAATTTGGTTTCCTTTGTTTTCCCTATCGCTCCTAATAACTATTTCAATTTTCCAATCATCTATCTGTCTTACGTAATTAAGATATACATTTGCTTGTTTATATAATAGGGCGGAGTGAAAAAGGTACTTTTTATACATATTTTCAAATTATGTGTTTAAGAATATATTTTATATTGCAAAATGATTTTAAAACAATTATGTTAAAATCTAAAGTTCTTAAATTTACACCTTTAAGCTCCGCAGCGCACTTAAAATTTTGAATAATGTGCAAAAAATCAATAACACATTTGCCGTTCCTCCATGTAGGTTAAAGTTTACACTATCAGGACTTTAACTTGCATGCATTTACGCAGAATTGCACCTAAGGACTTATGGACATATTTCTACATGATCGGAAGTTGAACTGTGAACTTTTATGCTTCTTTTTTTCTTCTCTTTCTTCATCGCCTTATTCTTTTACTCATGTCCTCTATGTTGTCATTTCATTAATCTATACCCTTCTTATTTTCCATATTTGTCTCCGATGACGGAATATCTCATACTCTGGGATATCACAGAAACAGCTGTAAGACTTTGCATTTTTTCCAATAATAATAATGTATACAACCTGAGATGTTTGCCTTGTCTTAACGTTCGTTGTCCTCTTTAACATTTGTATATCATATCCACTATATCGGAAATCTGCAATGGCTCCATAACTACCGTCGCTAATACATTGGAGCCCTAGTAATCGGTTACAGCACTTACCTAGCGTACCTAGTCGTTGAGATCACCTGCGAACTAAACTATTTTGTGTATATATATATATATATATATATATATATATATATATATATAAAGGGCATTATTACAGAAAATAATAACGCCACACAGTGGACTTCTCAAAATAACCACATTTAGTACCTAATGCGAGGAAAAACAACCAACAGAAGACGACCAACTTTCTTTTAAATAAACTTAACTGTGTATCGGCCGATTTCGCGATTACTAGAATGAATCTAGATTTCGTTTATCAGCACAGTATTGTCCCAAAAATATATACAAATAAACAGAATTCTCACCTCACCAACTGATGAACGAAATCTAGATTCATTCTAGTAATCGCGAAATCGGCCGATACACAGTTAAGTTTATTTAAAAGAAAGTTGGTCGTCTTCTGTTGGTTGTTTTTCTTCGCATTAGGTACTAAATGTGGTTATTTTGAGAAGTCCACTATGTGGCGTTATTATTTTCTGTAATAATGCCTTTTATATAAATATAAACGAATAATTATATTCTTGGGAATAGAAATTTCCCTTATGAAATTTTTTTACACACTGGCTTCTTGATAAAATTCTTGTAAAAGAGTTTTATCCCTTTTTGAATATATATATATATATATATATATATATATATATATATATATATATATATATATATATATATATATATATGCATATATACATACATATATGTACAAACCTATATATATGCATATATATACATGCATATATGGGTACAGGACGTAAAAAAAAACGTGAACAAAATGAAAAATGAGAGCATAAAAAAAACATGGAAAACGAATTTTTTTTCGAACAACGAAACAGGCAACATAAAGAACAATCCCTTCATCAGTTTTCCCCTGTCTTATCTACTCCGCGTTTCGAACGTTGGGACAATATATGTATATATATATATATATATATATATATATATATATATATATATATATATATATATATATATGCGTGTGTGTGTGTGTGTGTATATATGTATGTGTGTGTATGTGTATTTATGTATATATATATATGTAAGTATGTAGGTATACAGTTATGAAAATTAAAAACACGTATAATTCTTTGTTTTTATCAAAATATTTCAAAGTTACCCTTTTTTAAAAAACTTTTCAGTGACATTAATCATAATAATATATATATAGCTATAACAATACTTTTATCGTAACTCTTAATTGACATTCCTGTCACATGAGACCCTGAAGACTGCTAGAAAGCAAGAAAGTATACTAGTCTTTTAATATTTAATATTCAATATTTCATTTATTCAATAAGACATTCAATACTTCGTTTCATTTTACTATATATACTATATATTCTATATTCTATATCCTACATTAATTTTATAAGAATATAAATAAAACATAAAAAAACAGACAGAGTTAGAATTCTTTTGAATATTATATATATATATATATATATATATATATATATATGTATATATATCATCATATATATATGTGTGTGTATGGATGGATAGATGGATGAATTTATGCATGCATACACATATGCATATAAACTTGAACGTTCATTTACAAAATGTGGAAAATACCAATGACAAATGGTGTATTGTTGAGTATGTTCAAACAGTCCACGACTCTTACTCTCGTCACTGCGTCGTCGCTGAGACCAATTAAACTTCTGTTTGACAAAGATAAAACATTAGTTTGTTTCGTGTGAATATAAGTGTTCTCATTCATGTTCAATACTTGTCTGAAATACTACAGATAGAATTATAAAGAGTATACCATTCCCGTGTATGTATATAACGTTTATCAACAAGTAGATTGTTTTAGCAGAGACAACTCATGTTCGCTCTTTAAGAAAGGTAAGGACTGAACAGATTTATATTTCTTCAACGATTTAATTCTCATTTAATTATAATTTTGTAAATTATATCACACTAATGATGATTGTGTGTCGTTAAGTACTGAGAAACATATTGTATTTACTACAGACTCGGAACAGACCTTGAAGAGAAAGAGAAAGTCTCTGAGAAGGTTGCGAAAAGGACCTATGACTAACAAACAACCGATTGACTGTTTAACTAGTGCATTAAGCAAACGATCGATTAACTAACAATAAAGAAGAGATATTGAACCAGTGTGTGTGTTATTATTATTGGTGTGATGGCTCTCCCAAGGCACAACAAAATTTGTTTCAATACGCGAATTTGGATCAAGAATCTTGAAAACAAAATACAAAAACGAAGCAGTTTTAAAATTTTTCTCTAAGTTTTTAATTGTTTCGAGATAAATTTTTCTTTCCTACTTCTTAAGAGACATTTTAGAGCAGCTAATTTGGCGCCACCTGGTGTCAATGATTCCATGCTGACTTGTTTGATATTAGCCTCTTAAAGTTTCTCTCGTTCTCTTCCTCCTTCCCTATCTCGTTATCTCTTTCTTTCTTTCTTTCTTTCTTCCTCTCTCTCTATCTATCTATGTCTATCTGTATATCTCTCTATCTGTCTGTCTGTCTGCCTGTCTATCCTTCTATATCCTTCTATCTGTTTATGCGTATTAGTATATTTCTCCATAGGCGTAGGAGTGGCTGTGTGGTAAGTAGCTTGTTTACGAACCGCATGGTTTCGGGTTCAGTCCCACTGCGTGGCACCTTGGGCAAGTGCCTTCTACTATAACGTCGGGCTGACCAAGCCTTGTGAGTGGATTTGATAGAGGGAAACTGAAAGAAGCCTGTCGTATATATGTATATATATATATATATATATGTGTGTGTGTGTGTGTGTGTGTGTGTGTGTGTGTGTGTGTGTGTGTGTGTGTGTGTGTGTGTGTGTGTGTGTATGTATGTGTGTGCATATGTTTGTGTGTCTGTGTTTGTCCCGCCAACATCGCTTGACAACCGATGCTGGTGTGTTTACATCCACATAACCTAGCGGTTCGGCAAAAGAGACCGATTGAATAAGTACTAGGCTTACAAAGAATACGTCCTGGGGTCGATTAGCTCGACTAAATGCGGTGCTCCAGCATGGCCACAGTCAAATGACTGAAACAAGCAAAAAAGTATGTACATAGGAAGGAAAATGCTTGTCAGACGAGTTCAAATAACAAAGTATGTCTCCCTCTCCCTCTCCCTCTCTCTTCCTCTCTTTGTATCTCTGTCCCTCTGTCGCACTCTATCTCTATCTTTCTCTATTTTTGATTCTCACGGCCTCCCTTTCTCTCACTCGCTCTCTGTCTCTTTCTCTCTCTCTCTTTCCCTTCCACTCACTCTCTCTCTCTTTCCATTTCACTCTCTCTCTCTCTATCTCCATCTCTAGCTCTCTCTCCCTCCCTCTCGCTGGCTTACTCGCTCACCATCAGTCTATTTATATGTGTGTATTTCTACGTACGTGCGTGTGCGCGCGTTTCTATTATTGCTTCCATTGTCAAAAAATGCTGTCGCCCAGATTAAATATCCAGTCAGCCGTGCCAAATCCTCAACAGCCAAACAACTTCGCCCAATTGCCTCATTCTGCTTCTACACACCAAGTTGACTTTTAAAATTTGTACACATTTAAAACCCTTACTAGACTAAATTTATGGTCTTAAGAATTCGATAATTTATATCTTTCAATTATGAGCTGGGACTCCATATCACAATGGTTAAGTATATATCAGTCCGCTGCATAAGGATTCCTCAAGCTAGGTTTTCGCAAAACGTAGACTTTGTACATGAAAAAATACAGATACCGCATCTAAATTTACGTAAATAAACTTAAGACATTCAGTGTATTTAACGAAGTTTCTAAATAACTGTATGAAAATGTTTTTAATCAAAGATGTTTCTGTTTACATTACTTACATTATTTACATTTGACGGATATTTGTCCTTATCTTGTTTGTTGTGAACACAACTTTTCGGGTGATATACCCTCCAGCCTTCATCAAGTGTCTTGGGGAAATTTCGAACCTCGGTTCTCATTCCTAAGGTATTTTCGATGTTATTTCAATAATAATAATAATCATAATAATAATAATAATAATAATAATAATAATAATAATAATATCAAAATTAAAAGAAGAGTGCCATTGTTATCTAGTGAACGACATCTGGTGTATCTTCAACGGGTTCAAAAAATAAATTTGTCAATCTACTTCACTAGATAACAATGGCACTCTTCTTTTAATTTTGACTCTATATCTTCAGGAGGAGTTACCTCAATCCTTTCTATAATAATAATAATAATAATAATAATAATAATAATAATAATAATAATAATATCGAAAAATGAGGAGAAATATCCGTCAAATGTAAATAATGTAAATAATGCAAATAGTGTACATAATTCCTCATCTCTTAAATATAGAACATTTTACCAAGTTAACATTTTTTATTATTCTTCATAAGCACTTACATCTAAGTTATAAATTTGAATATATTCATACGTTAGCCTCTTTTGTGTAAAGAAATCTTGAGTTTCGCTTTAGATATGTTCAGGGTTTAGCAATCATTCAATACAGAATTCCTCAAACTTGTTTACCCATGATGGCTTCAGTATTGGAAGAAAGTTTTCAGAACATAAAATATATTTGAGAGAAATATATAGCACTAAATAATACAGTATTAGCACCATAAAAATAAAATGATAAAATGGCTCAAAGTCCTTCTCGAGCCACAAGTTGATGACGTCAGTTTTCCGGATTTTATGGCGTATATTTCCCTCCACCACTGGGCAGGGCGCCAGTCTATCGTAGGATTACTCATTCTTGCTAGTTGAAATAGGATAATATGAAGTGTTTAGCGCAAGGAAACAAAGTATAACCTGATCCAGGAATGGAAACCACAATCTTACGATCATGAATAAAACACTCAACCACGTGCCTCCAGTACTATATTAGCATAATTTATCATAATTTAGTAATTCTCCTTTAGCGGTTTCAAATATCCCACTTCGTATCTTAATGATTAATGATTTGGACGAACTTAGCTATGTTTATATATATATGAAAACACAAAAGTTTCATGTCAGCTCCTATATTCAGTGTATTCCAAATTGCGTTACTTTTCCTGTTTAATTGTTAGTGTTGCTACACAAAAGTTGGAGGATGGAAATCGCATTGACATTTATAAAGCTTTTAATTTAATATTTACCCACTCTACTGATAATGGCGGAATTTTTTTTTTCAGTTCTACATATAGAAATTTATATATATACGACAGGCTTATTTCAGTTTTTCCGTCTACCCAATCCACTCACAACGCTTTGGTCGGCCCGAGGCTATAGTAGAAGGCTAAGGTGCTACGCAGTGGGACTGAACCCGGAACTATGTGGTTGGGAAGCAAGCTTCTTTATTTCTTCAAATTAGCCATAAAAGCTTTACATAGATGGCAGCAAATGCGGGCTGTTCAACAACACAAATGAAATGAATGATGAGTAAAATAATGATATTGATGAGGGAAGCAGACGATGCCCCCTGATCACTGCTTCCCGAAAATATTGTTCTTTTTTTCTCTTTTATAAAAACAAATTGAGGTTATAAACCTCTTATTATAGTTCATTGGGACACCAGGTCCTTTCAAATGAGGCACTAAGCCTCTTACCTTTTTTACAACTCGAGGCATTAGAGCCTCTTACTTTCATGCCCGACTAGGCACACTGCCGCAAGGAAGCACCTGGACGGTGTCAAGTCGGGACACTTTAGCATAAATTTAAATATATCCTTAGAAAAGGAGCTCATTATCCTGCACAAGTCAGTTTCCCTTATGACCTCCGAGCCACCTGCGGAGAACAATCAGGGTCCTCAATGCAGGACAGAACTCCTTCCCCCCAGCCTTTTTTTGTTACCTTCTCTACGAAGTTCTCTAAAGCCCCTCCCTTGTGAAAGAGGAATTACAAACTCCTCGTGTCTATCACATAGGCAGGGGCCACAGTTTCTTCCGTCGGTGGCACAATTCCTACCGACGGGGTTTCGGGACACGCCGGCAGAGTTTTAGTAACCACCAGCAATGCCCCGTTTTTCTTCTTCTTTTCTTTTCTTTTCTTTTCTTTTGCCACGGGAGGGTGAAGTTCTTCCGTTTTGTCCGAAAGATTTTCCTTCCCTCCCGCAGCCTTAGGATCTCTCGGTAGACAACCATTTCCACCCTCCTTCTTCCTCTTTCGGCCCTTTTTCGTCGAGGAGGCCTCCACCTCTTCGACCATCTCTCTTTCACCCTCCGAACGAGGAGTGGGGGGGGGGGCTCTTCCTCAGCTAATTACTCCAGAACCCTACTCTGATCCTGGGGACAGTTCTTTTTTATATGGCCTGGTTCCAAGCACATGTGACACTTGGGGTGGGGGTGGGGCGTCCCTCAAGTATCACCGGATACCTGTTACCAGCCATAGTCAGAAAATCTGGGAAGACCAGATTCTTAGCTGAGTGGGTCCACAGGCTCAAAGCAGCAGGTTTCGTATGGCAAATTCATGAATATTTATTTGATTAAAAAATTAAAATAATAAAAATAAAACTACTAAGGATTTAAATTACTTAGCATTGGTATTAGATTTCGATTTAAATCGGCATGCTGACAGAATCGTTAGCACGTCGGGAAAATTGTGTAATAGCATCTCCTCCAATTTTACATTCTGAGTTCAAATTCCGTCGAGCTCAATATTAGTTTTTCATCTTTGATGGCTATTCAAAGTTTTCAAAATCTTTATTAGTCAGCAAAGGGAATTGCTGATGTAAATTAATTTCCAAAAATATCCAAAATAATTCAAAGAAAAAAAATAATTTACACAGGTTTCCGTTAATATATACATTTTGTATGTGGTATCTACATAACATTTTGTTGATTTTAATGCAAAGCTGTGTAAATGTTTGTATTTCCGAAAGTTTCATTTTGTTAGCCTTCGTGTAAAATTACATTTTTATGAAAATGTGTCACTAGGAATTGTTTGTGAAAAATTGTGATCCTAAGATTTTAAGTGTTTATTAAAATCCCGGAACCGGCTATAAGAAACAGCGAATGAAATTTTCAGATTTTTTTACTATATTTTTTTCTCAAAACAAACTTTAAATCCAAAAAGATGGGTTGGCTGATAAATCAAAATGACTTTGGGGGACTAAAAATTTCATGTGAAATGCAGCAGAATTTTAAAAAAGTAGAGACGATGCTTGAATGTTTGCGTTCCATGTTTACGTTGTATACAACATCGACTTGTATGTCGCTAATTATGGCATATCTATTTTGATTTGATCATTAATTAAGCTAAACGTAAATAGAAACAGCACTGTATTTAAGAGATGAGGAATTATGTACGTTACTTACGTTATTTACATTTGACGGATATTTGTCCTCATCTTGTTTGTTGTTCGGCATCTCACGGATGCATGCCGTTGTTCTGGTTAACAGAAAGTGAACTCTTCAGCAAGACAATACAAGACCTCATTTCGCTCGAACGAACGAACCGAAATAAACTCCAGGAACTTGAGTGAATCGAACTGATGCTACACCCAGCATATAGATCGGACCTACCTTACTCGGATCATTGCTTGTTCCCATCCATGGCTCACTTCCTGCGCCCGCGACGCTTCATCAACCAAGAGGAGGTTGAAACTTCAGTGTAGCAGTTCCTCGTCTCGAAGGGCAAGAACTGATATCAGCGTGAAATTAAGGAACTGATAGAGAGGAGGCTTCAGACGGGGCAATCCAGTAGCCTCTATTTTGACTGCTTGGCTGCTTTTGCTGTAACTTAACAAAATAAATAAGTTACCAAAATATTGCAAAATATTTGACTCAACGCAATGCATGTCGGCAGTGGGTAACTGTTGAGAAGTGAAACACTGTTTTCCTCAACTAGCTAATGTTATTCTTGATACTATCAGAGTAATATATGCACTCACATATACAATTGTATTTGCAATTGCAACCAAGACTTTTTGAATTTAGCTTTAACTAGTTTGTGTGAGTGTACGCGTATGTATATGTATATGGTGTTAGGTGAACAATGGAAAGCAAAAAAGAAAAAGTGCTTTCGTTGCATTTTGTAATGTCTTTGCTCCTGTTATTAGCTGAGTATTGCTTACGATAATCAATTCCTAAAAAACTTCGTGGTTTTATTTGTTTAACAATCCTATGCCAGCAAGTTACTAGCAAAGAATTCCTACAAACTTCGTTCGATTTTATTAGTTCAGCATTCATGTGTCAGCTAGCAACTAGGAAATCATATCACTTTCTTCTACATACTTTCCTAAATTTACAGCCTCACATATGGCGAGGGGCATTAATACAATGTCCACATGTGTGTGTGTACACATATATACATAAATATATGTATATATATATATATATATATATATATATATATATATATATATACATATATATATATATATATATATATATATATATATATATATATATATATATATATATATATATATATATATATATATATATATATATATATATATATATATATATGTATATAAAGACATATGTTTATACACACACACATACACATACACACACATGGGCATAAAACTGCTTGAGCCGAGACATAAATAGACCACCACAACCATATCGTCCGCTCAATATTATTTTTATGTTGAAAGAAGTCTCTGACTGAGCATATGGTCCGACTGACAGACTAATAGCGAATATGCAGCGGATAACTTTGTTAGTTTTATACAATTAACAGTATGTTCTTTAAAGAAGACATTTCTTTACAGATTATATAGGTTGCCCTAAAAAACGAAGACTTTTAAATTATGATAGAAGCTCGCTTTTCAACCATCATGTTTCGGTTTTGATCCCACTGCGCGGCACCTTTGGAAAGGCTCTTTTTCTATAGCCCCGGGGTCAAAAACTGCCTTGTGAGTGAATCTGTAGGCGGAAACTGCACGTATATGTATATCCAGACACACACACATACGTATGTGTGTGTGTGTGTGAGTGTAGTGTGTGTCTGTGTGTGTGTGTGTGTGTGTGTGTGTGTGTGTGTGGTGTTTACGTATGCACGATGGCATACGTATGTGAAGTGTGCGTGCGTATGTAAGTATTTGTTATCGTAATTGCTTCTGTTCTGCTCGCTGTGATCCAGCAGTTGACTATTTCATCAAACGTGTCCATCACTTTCTGATGCAGTAATAAACAATTTGGCGAAGATTTGGTTGAAGTATCTTGCAGCTTGAGAGTCACTTATAGGCTGCTTGTTTGTTATCGTTTATATATATATATATATATATATATATATATATATATATATATATATATATATAAATGAGGATAAGATCAATATTTAAAATATCTATTTTATCAAGTGGCCAGCATGGGAATAAAAACCATCAAAAGTAATAATTGTTTAAAATTATAATTTAGGGTATCTAAACAATTATATATATATATATATGTATATAATGTTAAATATTTCATAACTGCTAATAATCCTTTCTACAACAGACGCAAAGCCTGGAATTTCATCGACCCTGAAAGAATGAAAGGCAAACTCGACCCCGGCGGAATTTGAACTAAAAACGTAGCGACGGGCGAAATACCGGTAAGCTTCTCGTCCAGCGCGTTAACGACTCTGCCCGCTGGCTGCGCTATAACTGCTAATAATGATATTAATACTAACTAATGTTTCTATTAACATTATTAATAATACAGAACATAATAAAAGGTCATTAAGATTTCGGTGAAGAGATTGGTGATAATAATGATAATAGGGATGAAAATAATAGAAGTAGGAGTGGAGATATACTTAGTGTTTGAGGTCGGTTTGTTTTGTTAGCAAATGACACTCAAACAAAACAACAATGTTATCTTGCTTCGAGTGTCACAGATTACAAACATTCTTTCCGTTGCTACACCGATATATATATGTGTGTGTGTGTGTGTGTGTGTGTGTGTGTGTGTGGGTGTGTATTTATGTATGTATGTATGTATGTATGAATGAATGAATGAATGTATATATGCCTATATAAACATATACCATATATAGATATATATTCTTTTATTCTTTTATACGTTTCAGTCGTGTGCTGCGGTCATGCTGGAGCGACTCCGAGAATTTCTATCCTTTCTTAAACCCTTTACTGTGACTGGTTGCATCTGGATGGTGGGATTACATATGACCGTTCTTGTATGTCTTTCTTTTTCCAATTGTCGGTTCAATTGTAACTCCTGCCTGGACAACGCATCGTCTGGTATCGTACATAGGAGAATGTCCAGTTCCATTCTGAAGACATCCACATCTAAAATGTGTAGATTTCTTAATTCTTAATACTTTTAGCACAGCATTGATATGCTTGGGGTCTTTGAATCCTCAGCTAATGCAGTACTTGGTCCTCACTTCAAATGGAGTGGACGGTACCAAAGGTATATGCAGTGGTGTTTGGTACGGGTGTTTGTATAACTCTTCATGCCAAAGTTAATTGCGATAACCTACAGGGTTCTCAACTTTCAGCTTATAACACATCTCTCGCATCTTCGTTCCGGGAGTAAAGTCGTAGCTTTTTCAGCTTCTCCTTGTAGTTCTTCTGCTGCACTATGGCAATATTCTTAATATAGTAACTTTAGCTCGCTCCAAGTTCCGCATTCGTGACATTTTGCGACGACTACAGCTGGGAGCAATAGACCAGGCAGCTGAGAGCAATAGTTCTGGCAGCCGAGAGCAAAGATCTTCCATAGAGCCAACATGAATTCTCGGTCTCTTGTTTTGAAGGACCTTAGTACTCATCCTGCCAGTTGTCTGTACTTTGTTGCTATTTTGGTAATGTGCACGAGAAACGATGCAACCTTATACATAATGATTCGCAAGACCCTCACTGTCTGTGACTCTGGGATTGCAGTGCCTTCGGGCCCTGTGTATGCGTACTTCGGAGTCCATTTGTAAGCTGATAGCGCAGTGCTTGAAATTTTCCAGCATTAAATTGCATGCTGATTTTTTTTCCCAGTTCACATGTGTATTGCATTGAGGTCCGGCTGCAAACTTGTGACATGGTAAAGATTATTTATTGCAAACAACAATTTTGAACCATCTGCGTAGCTAGTGTCAGTGGATGTGTTTGTGACAATGGACATATCTGAGAGAACTATTACAACCAGTTGTTGACCCAGGTCTGTTCTTTGGGGACTCCACTTGGAATTTGTTTCCGTAAAGAGGGCACCATTGCCTGCAAACTTACTGACTGCTATCTTTTAGCAAATCATAAATCCACTCTCCTAGTTCACCAGATAGGCCAAGAACTCGCAGCTTGTGACATATCATGTTATGATCCACCTTATTGAAGCCCTTTATGAAGTTAAGATAAAACCACATTGATATATGAATGGTTGAGCAGCTGTTTGAAAACCCAGTCATAGTACCACATGAGCTGTGTGAGAGATGTGTGAGGCAGCGTCTCGAATGACCATGCTGAATAGCGTTCAGTAAGTCATTTCTTTTTGTAAGAACGCTCTCCGTTTACTTTGGACGATTCTTTTCATGACTTTACTGATATATGAAATCAGAGAGACAGGCCTGTAGGTTTTAAATATCTCCTCTACTCCCACCTTTATGGATAGGGCATATGATGTCTTCATTTAGCTTTTTAGGAAGTTTACCACTAGTAAGGAAACTTTGGAAAAGTATCTTAAGTGGTTTTGTTGAAGCCTGTTAACTAAAATTCATTCAAGAAAACAGCAGGGAAACCATCGGGGCCAGTTGCTGTTCGTTACGCAATTGGAAGTCTCAGGCACATAAGCCGCAGTTGTGGGTTATCTTGGTGTTGTTTGTGTTGTGCTGTCCGGCTCTCTCTCTCTCTCTCTCTCTCTCTTCAAGATTGGTTTTTCGATAGGATCCAATACGAGGTAGTATGGAATAGGGGACAGGTTGTTACCTAAGCAGTACTTATTCTATCAGTCTATTTTGCCGAAGCGCTAAGTTACGGGGACGTAAACACACCAACATCGGTTGTCAAGGGATGGTGGGATACAAACACAAACATATATATATATATATATATATATATATATATATATGATAGAAACATATATATATATATATACACACACAAACGTATATATATAAACACATCATCTACATATATATATATATATATATATATATATATATATATATACGAAACACGAACATATATATACATGCAGGCTTCTTTCAGTTTCCGTCTACCAAATCCACTCACAAGGCCTCGGTCTGTCCGAGGCTATAGCAGAAGACACTTGCCCAAGGTGCCACACAGTGGGACTGTACCTGGAACCATGTGGTTGGTAAGCAAGCTACTTACCACACAACCACGCCTACGGCTATATATATATATAATCATAAAAGATACATACATACATACATACGTACGTACGTATATAATTATACGCGCTTACACACATACGCATACACTAAACATTTATGAATCTACACACTTCTCAGGAACCGGAACAATGAACTAAAACATTAAGGCGAGTGTGGATAATGTTTACACAATTGGCAGCAGCAAGTTGAGAAACGTAAATGTTTATTTTGTTCACATTGTGGTTTCCATTATAGAGGTTAAGTATTCCATAATTACTGGTTAGAGTTGCTACTTAACAAGTGACGGCATTAAAGTACCCATTATCTCGTTCCAAAATAGCTGTTTCTTTTTTCTATTCCATATGAAAAAGATGTATTTCTTATACATACTTAGATACACACACGCACATTATATATATATATATATATATATATATATATATATATATATATATATATATATAAATCAAAATAAGCAACACGAATTTTAAAGATGATTGCAGTACGCACGTTTCATGCTACTCCATTTATTTAAGTAATGCGTAGAGCAATCTTCAGCGGCACGAAAATGTAGAAAATTACAGTAGAATAGACATATTATAATTGTGGCAACATTTCAAATCCAAGTGGGAAGAAGAATACATAAAAATCCATCTTGACATAGGCTAGCCTGGTCCTGAAGCCATGTAAACAGGCTTTAGCGAAATCACTTCAGATACTTTGCCAAGGTTTCCTTCCAAGAGGTAAACTTCCTAAAAAGCTGGAAGAAGACATCATATGCTTTATCCACAAAGGTAGAAGCAGAGCAGAGGCCCAAAACTATAGGCTAATCTCTCTGACTTCACATGTAAGTAGTAAAGTCATGGAGTGAATCATCAGGAAGAAGTTGATAATGTTCCTAGAAGAAAATTACCCACTGAGCAATGCACAACACGACTTTCTTCCAAGCCGCTTGACCATTCAGATATCAGTGTGATTCACCTTGACATTGCAAAGGCATTTGATTAGTTAGATCACGGCACGATATGTCATAAGCTACGAGATCTTGGCATTGCCGGTAACCTGGGAGAGTAGCTGCATGACTTCCTTAAGTCATCTCTGTGGTGGTTGGTGGTGGGGGTGGTGGTAGCCGGGACAATCGTGGATGATGGTAAGTGATGTGAAAAACAGTGGTGATGGTGGTGGAGGGGAAAGTGGCAGCGTCAGATGTCTGAATGGTGTGTGTATGGCAGTTGTACTGGCGATGGTGATGGTTGAAAACAATCAACGTTTCATTTTGTCTTGCCCGCTTATGTTCTTGCGTCTGCTGAACTTTTTCTAGAGAACATTCTTTTCTTTGTGGTTAGATCGTAGGTGATCTTTTTCTAGCATATCAGATATTCACTTAGTGGTCATCCCTTCTTACAAGAAAACATACAGAAAGGCGGCGATCTGGCAGAATCGTTAGCATGCTGGGCGAAATGCTTAGCGGCATTTCGTCTGTTTTACGTTCTGAGTTCAAATTCTGCCGAGGTCGACTTTGCCTTTCATCCTTTCGGGGTCGATAAATTAAGTACCAGTTACGCACTGGGGTCGATGTAATCGACTTAATCCCTTTGTCTGTCCTTATTTGCCCCCTCTATGTTTAGCCCCTTGTGGGCAATAAAGAAATAAGAAACGTTAGCATGCCGGGCGAAATGCTTAGCGGTATTTCGTCCGTGTTTACGTTCTGAGTTCAAATTCCACCGAGGTCGACTTTGCCTTTTATTCTTCCGGGATCGATAAAACAAGTACAGGTTGATTATTAGGGTCGAGATAATCGATTATCCTCCTCGCCTGAAATGTCTGGCTTTGTGCCAAAATTTGAAACCAATATTTAGATTTGTATGTTTCCTCTGATGTTATAAGATCAATTATATTCCCACGATTGCTTTACATTCCGATATTCCTATTTCTGCCGTTCTTTTTTTTTTCCTTTTTTTTTTTTGTTTTGGCGAAGGCTTTAAAGAGTACAGAACTTCAAGAATAAAAGATCATTTGCTCAATGACAATTTCTAATTTAAAAAAATTACTAAATTACTAAAAACTTACCAAGACCTGTGCTATATAATCAACTTGATTTAGATAAATACCATTTAAAGAATAACGCAGCACGATCCGGCAAATTCGATGGAGAGAGAAAGTCAATTACATCGACCCCAGTACTCAACTGGTACTAATTTTACTGACGCAAAAAGGTTGAAAGTCAAAGTCGACCTCGACAGAATTTGAACTCAGAAGGTAAAATCCGATGACGTGCCACTGAATATTTTGTCTGGTGCGGTAACAATTCTGCTAGCCTTAATAATGGTTTCAAATTCTGGGGTCAAACTAAAGTGTTTGATCCGAGCCAAAAAAAAAATAGTGCAATAGGTGTACAACCACATGTAGTAAACGAATATGAAAAAAAAACATGCGCGCTGGCGAACGGGGGCGGGGAAGAGGACTCGGAAAATTCACATCGGGAATGTTCCGAGTCCTCTCACCACTCGCCGTCCGTCGGCGAATTTTTTTTCTTCATATTCGTTTATTATACGTTATTTTACACCTTGTACACTATTTTTTTTTCAATTTTTGTGATGGGGTGTGGGTGGCGTGCATACCCGGATAATTCACATGATCCAATAACCCAACTTCGACACCCGGTCACAAAAAGGATAAAAAAGTGTAATAGGTGTAAAACAACATGTAGTAAACGAATATGAAAAAAGATGCGCGCTGGCGAACGGTGGGGAGAGGACTCGGAAAATTCAGACCTTGACCTTTAAACTCCAGTGTTTGACCCGAGTTACTGGATCGTGCGAATTATCCGACTCCACACCCCACCCATACCCCGTCACAATTTTTTTTTTTTAAATAGAGTACTAGGTGTAAAATAATGTGTAGTAAACGAATATGAAGAAAAAAATTCGCCGACGGATGGGAAAGTGGTGAAGAGAGGACTCGGAACATTCCCGATGTGAATTTTCCGAGATCTCTCCCCCCCGCCCCCGTTCGCCACCACCACCCCTTTTTTTACATATTCGTTTACTACATGTTGTACGCCTATTGCACTTTTTTTTTTTTGCTCGAGTCAAATGCTTCAGTTTGCCCCTTATTTTATCGATTCCGTAAGAAAGGCAAAGTCGATCTCGGCGACATTTGAACTCGGATTTCAAGACGGAAGAAATGCCGTGAGTGTGTGCGTATGTGTATGCTTTTGTGTGCGTACGTGTGTATGTGGGTGATGTGTGTGGGTGATGTGTGTGGGTGATGTGTGTGGGTGATGTGTATGGGTGATGTGTGTGTGTGTGTGCGTGTGTGTGTGTATGCTTTTGTGTGCGTACGTGTGTATGTGGGTGATGTGTGTGGGCGATGTGTGTGTGTGTGTGTGTGTATGCTTTTGTGTGCGTACGTGTGTATGTGGGTGATGTGTGTGGGCGATGTGTGTGTGTGTGTGTGTATGCTTTTGTGTGCGTACGTGTGTATGTGGGTGATGTGTGTGGGCGATGTGTGTGTGTGTGTGTGTGTGTATGCTTTTGTGTGCGTACGTGTGTATGTGGGTGATGTGTGTGGGCGATGTGTGTGTGTGTGTGTGTATGCTTTTGTGTGCGTACGTGTGTATGTGGGTGATGTGTGTGGGCGATGTGTGTGTGTGTGTGTGTATGCTTTTGTGTGCGTACGTGTGTATGTGGGTGATGTGTGTGGGCGATGTGTGTGTGTGTGTGTGTGTGTATGCTTTTGTGTGCGTACGTATGTATGTGGGTGATGTGTGTGGGTGATGTGTGTGGGTGATGTGTGTGGGTGATGTGTATGGGTGATGTGTGTGTGTGTATGCTTTTGTGTGCGTACGTGTGTATGTGGGTGATGTGTGTGGGCGATGTGTGTGTGTGTGTGTGTGTGTATGCTTTTGTGTGCGTACGTGTGTATGTGGGTGATGTGTGTGGGCGATGTGTGTGTGTGTGTGTGTGTGTGTGTGTGTGTGTGTGTTGACAGTGTCTTTTTAGTTCTTACGTATATTCATTATACGGTCTTATTTATTCAGATTAGCAAATGCTATGGCCATGATCTTTATTGCTGTTTATTTCAGAGGTTAATTGATTTGAAAGGCAACTTTGTTCACTTGATGCCGACGTGCAGAACATTCGGTTCTTATACAATATTTTCTTTTCTACTGCACTTCATCCATAAACAAACATGTCTTGTAAATATTTAATTTAAAATGCTGCCTAGATAAACAAATTAACAATAAAAATGTTTAAATTATTATTAGCTTTTTATCCTCTTTCAGTCAATGTTAAAATTAGTGAAACTATAGACAAAATGCAGCCAAAAAATGTACGAGATCTGATCAAAAGGCTTCAGGGCTGGTGCTACAAAAAGAAAACTACAGCACATCAATTCTGCATTTAGCCCCCTTCGATGTAGAACCCTTTCTGAACCCACAAACGTTATCCAGTGTCGTGTCCATCAACGGAAACATTCCTGTAGCTCCCTTTTTATTTTAGGATAGGGAGCAGATGCCTTGTCGCATTTCCTTGGATTGCCTCGACGTCATGAAATTTTCTCTTCTACAGCAAAGACTGGTTCCGGGGATTTAGCCATAGATCCATGATTCATCCCCTGTTTTGACCGTTTGCAAAATGTTTTCTTCTTCCTCGACACAAACATACCCTGAGCAGCTGAAACCTGTTCTTCCTTTTGAGACACCCACACCCAAGAACTGCTATAAACAACAGAAATGAGCGAGACCATTATAACTTTGTCTACATGCATAACAGTTCAAGGTCAATCTGAGCTAAGCAGCCTTTAGTTCCGTTACTATAACAACTGAACTTATACTTTTTGATCAGAACTCATACTTAGTCATGCTTCTTGATGCTCGGTGTTGAAATCCTTTTGCAGTTAAATTCAACTCTGATTTTACTAAAACGATTGTAGCTATTTTAAGCACAAAACTAAAAGCTTTAGGAAAGAATTATCCAGTTACATCGCCCCCCCCCCCCGCCCCCACTGTGTGATCGGTTCTTTGTTTTATCAACCCCGAAAGAATAAAAGGCAGGCTTGATTTTGCTGGGATTTGAACTCAGAACGTACAGAGCCAAAGCAAATGCCAATCCATTAATTGTATTTGATAAAATAATGGCACCATCCATTTGCAGAGATCGGTAATGTCCTTTCTCCTAAAATATCTTTTATCTTTTGTTTCAGTTCTGGCTGGAGAACCGGCTGGACGCACCTGTAGTCGAATCAATCAACTCCAGTAATTATCTTTTTCTAAGCCTGATATTTATTCTGTCAGTTTCTTTTACCCCCGCCGAACTGCTGAGTAACGGAGATGTAAACACAACATCAGCTGTCAAACGATTGTGTTATGGTCATGCTCTTTATTTCTGTTTATTTCAGAAGTTAATTCATTTGAAAGGCAACTTTATTCGCTTAATGCCGACGTGCAGAACATTCGGTTCTTATACAATATTTTCTTTTCTACTGCACTTCATCCATAAACAAACATGTCTTGTAAATATTTAATTTAAAATGCTGCCTAGATAAACAGATTAACAATAAAAATGTTTTAATTATTATTAGCTCTTTTGTCCTCTTTCAGTGAATGTTAAAATTATTGAGTGAAACTATAGACGAAATGCAGTCAAAAAATGTACAAGATCTGATCAAAAGGCATTAGGATTGGGGCTACAAAAAGAAAACTACAATACGTCAATTCTGCATTTGGTCCCCTTCGATGGAGACCTCTTTCTGACCCCACAAACTTTATCCAGCTTCATGTCCATCACGGAAGCATTCCTGGAACTCCCTTTTTATTTTAGGACAGGGACAGCTGCCCTGTCGCATTCACTTGGATTGCCGTAAATCATGAAATCTTTTCTGTTGTGAAGACTGGTTCCGGCGATATAGCCATAGACCCACGATTCATCTCCTGTTTTGACCGTTTTCAAAATGTTTTCTTCTTTCTCGACACAATCAAAGATATCCTGCGCAGCTAAGACTTGTTTTTCTGTTTTGAGACAGACATAGTTTTCTTTTAAACGAAGCAGGGCGTTTAAATTAAGGAACGCAAACGAGCTAATGTAGTGAATATTTTAGAAATAGATGTTAAAATGTTATTTTCAGTTGAAGATCGCAGAGTATGTTTGTCATGCAAAGCGTGAAATCAATTGATATTGCAATATACATTACTTCCTGATGTATTCAATGCAAAGGTAAGCCTATTTCTCACATGTGTATTGCATTTCTCATGTGTAACTTTATCGTGAGTTTATGTTGGTTTTTGGAGCGTTGGCTCTGATTTTAGCAAATGATATTATATACCCTACTGAATATATATATATATATATATATATATATATATATATATATATATATATATATATATATATATACATATACAAGTGTGTGTATGTCTGTGTCTGTCAGTCACAATCGTTTCACAACCGGTATTGCTGTGTTTACGTTTCCGTTACTCAGCAGTTCGCGGAAAAAGAAACCGATAGATTAAATATCAGGCTTGGAAAAGCTAATTACTGGAGTTGATTGATTCGACTACAAATGCTTCAAGGCAGTGCTCCAGCATGGCCGAAGTCTGATGGCCGAAACAAATAAAAAAAATAAAAGATATTTTAGTAGAAAGGACATTACCGACCTCTGCACATGGATGGTGCCATTATTTTATCAAATACAATCAGTGGATTGGCATTTGTTTTGGCTTTGTACGTTCTGAGTTACAAACCCAGCAAAATCAAGCCGGCCTTTCATTCTTTTGGGGTTGAGAAAACAAAGAGCCGATCACATAGTGGGGCCGATTTAATCGGACAACTCGAAGTGTCGAATTGATGTGTTGTAGCTTTCTCTTTACATTACCAGGCCGGACAATTTTTGATCAGATCTCCTATATATATATATATATATATATATATATATATATATATATATATATATCACTAGCTCACTAGCACTTTCATTCAACCTTTTTTTTTTTTTAATTACTATCTCCCTTTCTTTCAACCCCTTTTTTCCAATCATTCGCCATGTTGGACCGCTGAAATTTACAGGTTTTTTTTCATTCACTTTCTGTATATTTTCTCTTATTCCTTTCTGTTGAAGAGCGTCGGCGCGAAACGTAAAGGACTTTTCTATTTTTCCCGAGCATTAAACTAATACATTTGCTTGTTGTTCATACACCTGTCTTCGTCTTTTGTTTTCCTATAAATTTCAACTATATATATATATATATATATATATATATATATATATATATATATATTATACGACGGGTTTCTTTCAGTTTCCGTCTGCCAAATGCACCCATAATGGTCGCTCCGAGGTTATAGCAAAAGATACTTTCCTTTCCCAAGGTGCCACGCAAAAGAACTGAACCCGGAACCATGTGGTTGGGGAATAAGAATCTTGCGACACAGCTACGCCTGTCGCCTTGAACATACTTTGTACTTTTACTAGTTTCACTCAGAAGCTGTGGCCATGTTGGAACACTGCTTTTACTGTGTTAGAAGTCAATATATAATTACTCGTCATCCAAAAGCGGTTTAGATAATGGACGTCGTACAAAAGCACTGGTTTAAATTATGCCCTTTTAATGTTGTCTGTTCACATGAAGCAACTTACGCTTTTGACCCTCGTCTTTCCGGGGTCGATTAAAGATAAACTTACAGGTCGGAGCTGACTAATACGAGCGTTACCCTTCTCAAAATGCGCAGCTGTTTATCTACACTAGAGATTGGCATTAATTAGATTATTTTCCTGAAACAGAAAATATTTTTAAAATCTCTAAATCACCAAATTTCCACAGTGTGACCAGTTTATGGCACTTTATGCCATTATTTCAGATCCTACATCAGCCGACTTCCTTTTGTTCCCTTTATATACTACTATAAAAATGTGTAGCCAAATTCTGAAGCTAATATTTGACCATAAGATGGCGGCGAAAAGGCAAAATCGTTAGCGGCATTTCGTCCGTCATTACGTTCTGAGAGTGACTTTGCCTTTCATCCTTTCGGGGTAAATAAAACAGAGTACCAGTTGAGCCCTGGAGTCGATGTAACCGACTTACTGAAACTGCTAATCTTTGAATTTGAAGCTATTTGACCTAAGGGTAGGATGTTCTTTCCATTAATTATCACGTAACAGTGCAATTGGAGACAAACACATTGAGAAAAATTTCTAGAAAATATGTCAGTCATGCAAAAGGAAGCGAATAGAAAAGTGACGTAACGTGATGAGATATAACAATATAACAATATAACAATATAGCAATGCCACCACGTTACGTTTAGCACCACGTTCCGTTTAGCATCTTTAGAACGATGGAATTTGAAGAAATTTGATTAGGCTGATTATATTTTTATCTCTTTTCTTTTTTATCGTTTGTTTGTCTCAGTCAGTAGACTACCGTCATACTGGAGCACCGCCTTAAGGAAACTTTAGTCGAATGAAATGACTCCAGTATTTATGCTATCGGTCTCTTTTAAGCACACCAACATCGGTTACCAATCGGTGGTGGGACGGACACACACACACATATGTATATATATATATATTGTTGAAATTTACAGAGAAATGAAAGACGAAAACAGGTGTATAAACAATAAACAGGTGTATTAATTTGACGCGCGGGAAGGTGAGAAAGTCTTTTACGTTTCAAGCCTACGCTCTTCAACAGAAGAGAACACGAGGAAATAGGGAGAGAATAAAAAAAACCTTTGGAGCTAAGGGGCAATTACGGGGGCTGTATATTTATATATGTATATATATATATATATATATATATATATATATATATATATACATATATATATATATATATACATGACGATGTATATATATACAGGACGAGCATCTATTCCGTTTCCGTCAACGAAATCTAATCACAAGGCTTTGGTCGGCCCGCAGCTACAGTAGAAGACACCTAAGGTGCCACGCAGTGGGACTGAACCCAAACCCATGTGGTTGAGAAACAAACTTCTCACCCCACTGTCACGATTGAGCCTATAAGAAAAAAACTCACCTCACTGAAGTCAAAGTCCAGAGCGCTAACCATTACACCATGAGACGAGCTATAAAAATAATATATTATTAATATTAAGCAGCGATTGAAATATCAAACGCAAAGTACGTTTCTACCATTTTTTTGCACAAGCAAAACTATTGAACTTTCATTCTCACATGTAACCCAAATACCATAGAACAGACCCAACCTTTTTTATTTGCCAGTGGTATTTAGTCTTTTTATCAAATTACTTTTTTCTCCACAATTTTCCACAATGTTGTATAGATTTTACCCAGAGTGAAGAGTAACTTCAATAAATAGGCCACAGTCATTCAGTTGCTAGAATACATATAATAGGTAGAGACACAGTTATGTGATTCCATCCCCACAGGGCCGTATCTTGGGTAAGTGTTCTTTTCTGTGTAGCGTTTGGTAAGCTAATGAATTAGGAAGGTAAGTTACTTGGCGAATGTATGTAATCGTTTTGTGTTTGCGTGAACTAGCGTGCTGAGTTACTTCCCTCAATTTAAAATGGTGACTTGGCTATTCGATAAAATAAGTAACAGGCTGAAATACGAATCAGATCTCCTAATTATTGAGGTTTAATAGGATCAACCCCAATTATTAAAAATAATTCCTTGAAAGCAGAGCTCTAGAATGGCCGTAAGGCAATGACCGAATGATAAACAAGTGTATTACTTGAAATAATTCCTTGAAGGCAGAGCTCTCGAATGGCCGTAAGGCAATGAACGAATGATAAACAAGTGTATTACTTGAAATAATTCCTTGAAGGCAGAGCTCTCGAATGGCCGTAAGGCAATGAACGAATGATAAACAAGTGTAACCGATTCAAAGCATCTGACTGTAGTATATCTAGTATACTTGTTAACCTATATTTGCTGTAGATTTAACTGTTTTGGTGAATTTTCAATCCCTGCCTCAAAATGCACTTTCACTTTTTAGCAGCGATCATTCAGTTATATTGAATCATTCGGTTATATTGAACCTCGTACTTGATTAATATTGATTTTAATGATCGCAGACGGTTGAAAAGCAAGATCAGCAACCTTGGGATCTGAGCTCCCGACTGATATTTATTTTATCGACTTCGAAAGGATGAAACACAAAGTCTAGCTCGGAGGAATTTGTACTCAGACAATCAGAAAGACAAAATGTTTAGCACACCGCCTTAGTATATTGCAGTGTTTCTCAACGATTTTTACCCTTGCGTACCCCTTAAAATAAATTACACGTCTCAAGGAACCCCCGCACAAAAAGTATTATATACCATGTTTCTCATATTTTTCATCAAAGCTCACTGCTAAATACATGTGTATGTGTGTGAGCAAAGGTGTATATACACCGCTATATGTATATGTAAGTATAAAAAATGGAACAAAAAGGCAATAGAGGGCAATAAAACAACCGGACAGATAGACGTTACAAAGGCAGACAGGAGAAACAACAGTTAGAGGAACAGGAAAAATTTGGACGGGTCATTCGTGGCCTTCTTTCGTCAGTCAAGTTACCAGATGTCCTTACAGTTTCGATGGTTGTTATATTTTTTGATAACATAATAAGGTTAGATAGGGTGATGTCTGTATTACAATACTGCAATAACCAATAATATGTTGTTCTACAGAATATACCAATAGATTTTTTGCCAAAATTATATGTTAAGACGAATGTAAACATTATGTCTATACGTACAATATTTTCGGGGACAAAAAAGAAGGAATAACAGTATATACATATTTCAACTTTGCTCAGAGTCCCGTCAGCAGCTGAACACCTTACTTAACTAGTCATGAACAAATGAAGTCTAAAACAACCGATATTAGTATTTAAAGTATTCTGGCTAGACTAATTTGCATAATCAACACGTTCTGCAGTTAACAGTGTTAGTTAAGTCTAGTCGCTGACCACTTCAGTCAGTGACAGTGTCCGTAACGCTGACAACATTCCTTTCACTGACATACAAAGTTGAATGTAAAATCTACTGACGATCTTTTTGACAGAGACGAAAATATCGAGTTGTTGCCACAGTTCAATGATTGATAAATCTCCTCGTACCAAATCTAATTTCTTTATTGCCCACAAGGGGCTAAACATAGAGGGGACAAACAAGGACAGACAAAAGTATTAAGTCGATTACATCGACCCCACCCAGTGCGTAACTGGTACTTAATTTATCGACCCCGAAAGGCAAAGTCGACCTTGGCGGAATTTGAACTCAGAACGCAGTGGCAGACGAAATACCGCTAAGCATTTCGCCCGGCGTGCTAACGTTTCTGCCAGCTCGCCGCCTTCGTGAAAAAATATCCTCATACCATATCTGTACAGGACATTATCACCACAACGAGGATCATCATCAGCAGCAGCATCAGCATCATCATCATCACCACTATCATCAGCAGCAGCAGTAGCAGCAGCCTCGTTATCATTTTATCCGTCCATTGTATTTGCGATGCAACGTCTCTGATATGAGTGACAGAGAAATTAACAAAGTCAGATTAAGATATTTCATCGGTTAAATATAAGTTTATTTCAAATACTACCATGAGCTCTTGGATTAATCTTGGATTGCTCTTGGTTTACCCTTGCATTGCTCTTGGATTAGCAATTAGAAACCTGAGCATGCGACAAGATTCGAACGAGGAGTCCTTATTTCTAAATTAACAGCAGTAAGGAAACTAAGGGAAACTAAGTGAAACTAAATAAACTCACTGGATATCAGTTATTTTTGTTCAACGATTACAATGCAATTTGAAAACAGACATTAAGACATTGATTGGTATAAAACAAACAATCTGATCTGGTACTATCCTTTTTAAAGCAATTACTACGCCCTTTTATCTGACAATACATATTATCGCCATAGATAAATCAGATTCCTTTTTAGTTCATACACTGCCTAACAACTAAAACTTTATCAAACATTACAATCAAATTTTGTTTGCAATATATTTGTTAAACACTACAGGAATAGCAGCGATATGATAAAATACAATACAATGATCATATATTTAAACAGTTCGAGATATCGAATGACTAAGCAAGCATGTACTCGTAGTTAAACAGGTTATCTTCTAGGTTGATAAAATTGATAAATGTGATTTCTTTCTAAATTTTTTGTCGTCACAAAATTCTTTTATTTCAAAGGAATGTGAAACTAGGACATTGATTTTTTTAATTTTTTTATCTCGAAGGACAGACAATAGTTAAACTTGCAACAATACGCTGGCTAAATTTACCAAGAGTTGACACTTTGCTCTCCACGGCTAGTCTGCGATTTTACACAGATATATATATATATATATGTGTGTGTGTGTGTGTGTGTGTGTGTGTGTGTGTGTGTGTGTGTGTGTGTGTGTGCGCACGTATCTGAGTGTCTGTGCGTGTGCATGTCTGTGTGCGTGTGTATATGCGCACAAGTATTGAAAGCTTTGTTATATTCGATAGGCAGCTGATGATGGGAATATACGTTTGATATGCTTGTTGTCTGAATTTTTTATATCCGATAGTCTTGTCATAACGGGTTGTCCTTCGTTCTGCACAACTTGCATTTCTTAAAGGGTCCATGGTCTACGGTGGTTTTGTTGTTTGTATTATTACATGTATTTATATTGTACTATCGTCATCATTGGTAACCCTGTTATGCTAGAATAATACTTCATTAAGGGTTTCTAGTTCTTTTTCATTCGGTGGGGAGAGGGATGGGTCTGTCATATATACATATATATATATATATATATATATATATATATATATATATATATATATATATATATATGCATGTATGACTTTTCTTTGAGTTTTCTTTATATATGGTTGAATTAGTATGTTACTGGCACTGTCTATGCAACAGCCATATTTGTGCATCTATTCATGTAAAAAACTTCTGATGGAGACGACCACGCGGTACAGTTTACTTCCAAGCACTGCTATAAACAACGGAATTGAGCGATAACGTTATAGCTTAGCCTGCATGTGCGATAGAGTTTAATGTCAACAGCTTTCAAAACACGTGTAAAAATACTGCGCCAAGCGGTTTCACTCCATGTACTTTAGCTCCGTTACCATAGCAACAATCCCGATACTTTATGATAAGACCTCGAACTAAATCGGATACTGCTCTCCGGAACAAAGTGTTCTTATTATTATATTGATGTCGCTAGCTTCATAATTCATATGAGAATGTAGTCAATAATTGTAGAGAAGACAAATACCTTTGGAAACCTAAATAAGTCATATCTTATACAGTATTGAAAATGCTAAATGCTCGTCATTAATCATCGGTGATTTAGATATTGTGCAACAAAGGAAGTAATTTACAATACTTAGGGCTAGATAAGAGAGAGCAGGAAGTACTGATACGGCCATGAATTCCATGGGCATCATCTCACCCGCTCAGCCACTCATCGCACCAACAGGAACACCAAGACATCGTTATTACCTTGAACGATATAAAAATTCTGTTTCACTTTCTATGCAATATTTAATTCATTCTTTTTTTTTCACCTCTTCTTTCTTTTCATTTGTAATGAATAGCTTTATTGTGAGAAGAAAACCTAGATTATGTGGAGCGGTTCGACTCCAATAATCTTCAGCAACATGGTTAGTACATAAAAATAGAAGTGATTATTCATTATATAATATTAACCAAACAGTACAACAAAGCAGTTATTATATAATTTGTTGCTTTACCCTACTTACTCTTTCTTCAGCCATAATTATTTCACAGATAGTTTTTTTGTTTTGTTTTTTTTTTCAAGCCGTCGTTGCTTTCTCTAATTTTGTTCTTAACTTTAGATTAAATAAAAAGAAATTCACCGTCGCTTTTGAAATGAATTGCAGCACTGAATGCCATCTCAATATATGCGATGCAGTATTTTTACACGTGTTTGAAAGCTGTTGTTTGTGAAGTCTAACTGAGGCAGATTAACAGATGAATCTTTGTTGTAAGGCAACTAAAGAGTGACTTTATTGACAGAGACTGTCATTTAGGTTCGAAGTAACCGTGCGTTGAGCATCGAGAATCCAAGCAGCTCTTTGAGGTCACCTTTAAAAATGTCATAAGTCCCTGATAGAAGCAGTGACCTCCCCCCACCCCATCCTAGAGCTACTATGAACATGCGATTATTATTGGCAGAACAGATCATTTGTCTTCGAAATAGTTGGCAGGAAATGGATTCACTGTTTTTGATATGATTAGACCATTCGGCGAATTCTTTTGTAGGCCCGACAGTCAATCATTTCGATTACTCCCAGGGAACTTTAATTCTTGAGTTGTTGCTTTTTGCAAGTAATGCTTGAAGTGGTACCGCTCATTGTGGGTTCGATTCGTTCTAAGCCACTGATGTGGGTATTCGGCATTTAAGCTACAAGTGTGTGGTGGTATCACTGCACTTTTCTTTCAGAAAATGGAGGGTTTATTACTCCTCAGACGTAATGTGATGTGATCTGAGCTGATCTTAATGACCGTTTGAGCACCACGATTCAAGTGGCAGTCAAGTACTCAACTGGCGAAGGGTATCGAACATGGAAATAAACGATCTGTTTCAGTGCCATGGTATATCTTTTAGGATGTCTAACCCGAGTATTCGCTATCACCTATTGATTCGTTGCAGAAAAATTTAATCAGCGTTGTTACTTCTCGCCCAATTTACTTTTACAAAGCTTTCAGGTATCTACGACGAAGTTGATCCTAAGAAGTTGGCGCAAAGTCTAATATGAAATATTGATGCAAAGGTAATTGCTACAAGTAACCACTGGAACCGGAACAGATGTATGTGGGCATTTAGGTGGGTAATTTGAACGGTTGTACCACCGAAATCAAGTTTTGACATACTATTCATCTAATCCGGTTACACTAACTATTAAGAAGATTACACAAACTATTAAGAAGATCCGTGAAGTTACCCACCAACTGAAGAACAAAGTTCCGGAAAGATATGGTCTACCTGGTGAGATTTTTAAAAGCTGCTTCCACATTTTGGCTACCTGGTTGCAGTATGCGATTACTGTAAAGAACAGAACCCCTTCCACGATATTAGAGTGATTCAGTTCCCTTCTTTTCTTTAAGAAGGGCGATAGTAGCTCTTGCTGTGACTATTGGGATATTGGTTTGATAGGCACAGTAGACTAAATATTCACTATCTTTCTACTGCACACATTTCAAAATGAGTGTGATCAACACTCTATCCAAACAGTTGCGGCGTTTGGCAGAACCGAGGCTCACTGATCAAATTTTCTCATTGAGAAGGTTTCTTAAACGGCGTTGAAACTACCAGCAGCAAACTATTATTTACTCTGTGAATTTAGTAGCAGACTTTAATTCTGTTGATTACAGCGCCTTCTGGGATATCTTGATCGGCGATGGCTTACCTATGAAACTGTTGAATCTAATCAGAACACACTTCACTTCTACAGAAGCAAAGGTTCGTTGATAAGACAAGGAATCTGAGTTATAAACGGAGAAGTATCTTATTTTACATTGTTTTAAACTGCCATCATGACGGGGCGTCGCCTTCGAGAATTTTAATCAATCCTATCGAGCTCGGCACTTATTTCATTCCATTTTTATTTTATAGATATCTTTCTTGTATGAAATAAGTTAACTGAGTTTTGGTGTAATTATCCCATATACATTGACGTAGATAAACACACCTAAATATACCAGTACACACAACTACACACGCGCGTGCGCAGACATAAACTAAACTGTAAAAAATGAGGTTGATGACCGCTGCATTAGATAATATATTCCTTCATAATATATTCCTTTTCTAAAAAGACGGAATGGTAAAGGCTGAAACACTTTTGATTATCTGAAGTATTTAAGTAAGATTGATCGCTAAATAAACAACACCGTCAGCAATTACAGTAGCAACAACAGCAGCAGCGGATCTTTTTTAAAACGGGGGTCACATTTTTCATTAACGAAACACTTTGAAACTTGGAACACTGGTAGAATGTGTCATATAAAACATCTTTTTCTCTTAGTCTTCTTTAAAAAAAAAAAGAAATCCATAAGTTATTCCATGTTAAAGTTGTCGTATTTCTGTAATTTCAACCAATCACTGACGTCCATTCAGCCGATATACATTAAGTGCCAACTACATAAACAAACGATTCTGAAACAATTAACCCTAACCCTAACCCTAGGGTTAGGGTTAGGGTTAAAGCAAATTTAAAATGAAAAAAGCAAATAAAACGAAGGTATGGAGATTAAATACGCTTTACATCGCTTAATCAGCCAAAGGAGTAAATATAAACAACTGAATACTTGTCAGTGATTGGTTGAAATTATCGAAATAAGACAATATTTTACATGAAATAAATTCGAATACAAAAATATTTTTCTGTTCTATAACACAAAATAGATAAGTATACGAAGTTTGAAAGTCTTTCCGTACCAAAAACACTACGTAAAACATTAATGAAAAATGTGGCCCCCGTTTTAAAATAGATCCGCAGCAGCAACAGAAACAGCAGCACTTAATTATCGGGGATATATTTAACTGATTTTATTAAACTCCAATCATACACACCATACCTTCCATTTTTTCTTCACCCACCCCATTATTATTTACTCGCAGAAAGGCGGTGAGCTGGCAGAATCGTCAGCACGCCGAACAACAAGCGTAAAACTGAATACCAGTGAAATACTGGGGTCGATGTAATTCACCAGTCTCTCTCCTCCTTCTCAAATTTCAGGCCATGTGCTTATAGTAGAAAGCATTATTTACTCAGAGATACTGAGATATATATATATAGATGCTGGGGTGTCTGTGTGGTAACAAATTTCCTTCCCAACCACATGGTTCCGGTTTCATTCTACTGCGTGACACCTTGAGCGAGTAACATCCACCATAACCTCAAGCCGTCCAAACCTTTTGGGGGGGATTTGGTAGACGGAAATTGAAAGACCGTCAGATGATTATATATACGTGTGTGTGTGTGTGTGTGTGTGTGTGTGTGTGTGTGTGTGTGTGTGTGTGTGTGTGTGTGAAGGCACGTGGCTTAGTGGTTAGGGTAATCGGCTCACGATCGTAAGGTGGTGAATTCAATTCCCGGCGACGCGTTGTGTCCTTGAGCAAGACACTTTATTTCACGTTGCTCCAGTCCACTCAGCTGGCAAAAATGAGTAGTACCTGTATTTCAAAGGGGCCAGCCTTACCATACTCTGTGTCATGCTGAATCGTCCCGAGAACTACGTTAAGGTTACACGTGTCTGTGGAGTGCTCAGCCACTTGCACGTTAATTTCACGAGCAGGCTGTTCCGATGATCGTATCAACAGGAACGCTCGTTGTCGTAACCGACGGAGCGCCACGAAGATATATACATATATGTGTGTGTGTGTGTGTGTCATCCACTGCTTCACAACCGGTGTTGGTGTGATTATGTCCCCGTTAATTAACAGTTCGGCAAAAAGATTTCGATAGAATTAGTATCAGGCTTTAAAAACAAATAAAGTCCTGATGTCGATCCATTCTATTAATTTCTTCCAGGTGGTACCCCAGCATGGCCGCGGTCTAATGGCTGAAACAAGTAAAAGATATGGAAAAAAAACAATTAGAAAATAAAAGATACTTTTCTGAAACTGTGTGTGTGTGCATGTGCGTTTTAAATATTCTTCTGCGGTCATGCTGGAGTACCGCCTTTAGTCGAACAAATCGACCCCAGAATTTATTCTTTGTAAGCCTAGTACTTATTTTATCGGTCCTCTGCCAAATCGCTAAGTTACGGGGACGTAAACACACCAACATCGGTTGTCAAGCGATGGTGGGGGACAAACACAGCACACAAACATATACAAACACACACACTCACACACACACACATATATATATATATATATATATATACGACGCGCTCCTTTCAGCTTCCGTCTACCAAATCTCCTCGCAAGACTTTGGTCGGCCCAAGGCTATAGTAGAAGACACGTGCCCAAGGTGCAGTATGACTGGACGTCCAGTACCATGTGGTTGGTAAGCAAGCTACTTACCACACAGCCACTCCTGCGCCTATATCAATAATTTCTAAAATAGAGCGTGATATCTGATTAAATCTCAAAGTCCAAAGTCCTTCGTATTCAACTGATTGGTGAACATTAGACCAGCGCATAATTTGTTGATATAAGATTAACCTAAAAGTCAACAATTCAATGAAATAAAGTTAAAATTCCTGTCGAGGAGTGAAGACGGCTCATTATATAGCTTCATGAAAACCTGTCTTACGTTGGAAAGGCTGTGTAACTAAAGAAAGCCATCATGAAAATAGGCTCGACAGGTGAAGCTAGCTCAAGATGGCTGCGTTTGATAAGAGACAGCAAGTGGAACCCTTCCGTGGGTGAAAACTAGCTCACTCCCCGCTATCCTTCACAAGTGAAGAGTACAAGCAAAGGGGCGAAATGCTTGTGACCCTGAGACGATGCGGCAGCGTTTCCAGCATTGTAACTGGTTTAACTGTGTTCTTTATGAATATTATTTTGGCTTAATTATCAGTTAATCACTGACTCTATGCAATCGTTCCCACCCCACCTAAAAACTTCAGGCATTGTGTTTATAATAGAAAGCATTATTTTAGTTATCGAATGGAGAGAAAGAAATTGGCTGAATCGCAAGAGAGGCAGGTGAAATGGTTTCCAGTATTTTTCCGGCTCTTTATGTTCTGGATTCAAAATCTACTTGCATTTCATCTTTTCAAGCTTGGTAAGATAAAGACCAGCCAAGTATGGGATCGATAATATTGATTAACTCCTATCAATCAAAAATGTTAACTTTGTACCTAAACCGAAAACAATTATTTTAGCAACCAATAAGATCGGTTGACTGTTAGTATCGTTTAAGCGACAAAAAATATCAAAAGGATTTTGTTCAGAATCTTTACGTTCGAAATTCTTATTTCTCTATTGCCCACAAGGGGCTAAACATAGAAGGGACAAACAAGGACAGAGGAAGGGATTAAGTCGATTACATCGACTCCAGTGCGTAACTGGTACTTAATTTATCGACCCCGAAAGGATGAAAGGCAAAGTCGACCTCGGCGGAATTTGAGCTCAGAACGTAATAGCAGACGAAATACCTATTTCTTTACTAACCACAAGGGGCTACACACAGAGGGGACAAACAAGGACAGACAAACGGATTAAGTCGATTATATCGACCCCAGTACGTAACTGGTACTTAATTTATCGACCCCGAGAGGATGAAAGGCAAAGTCGACCTCGGCGGAATTTGAACTCAGAACGCAGTGGCAGGCGAAATACCGCTAAGCATTTCGCCTGGCGTGCTAACGATTCTGCCAGCTCGCCGCCTTAAGTTCGAATCACACCCAGGTCAACTTTGTCTTTCATCCCTCGGCGGTCGATAAAATAAAGTGCTAGTCAATTACTGACGTCAGCGGTATTGATTAAACCCTCTCACTCAAACTTGCTCGCCTTGTGCCTATATTAGGAAGAATAACTTGTACGAAGCAATTAAGCATGCAAAGAAATTTTTGTTGCTAACAAGATTTAAACTGGGGTGTTCTTCCGAAAATTAAACTACCGTATTTTAACCTGTAAAAGGAACCCCCTAACATTTTAGGCTTAAAATTTGTAAAAAAAGTTTTGTAAAGGATCGTAATACTATCCAATTATAAGATACTCCCATGTGTTTTTAACCTGATATTTTACAACAAAAAAAGGGGTTCCTTATAGATGTTAAAATACGGTATATAAATTTCGTTTTTCTTCATCTCTGTACAAGACGCTCTTAGCAGAATTGGTTGAGCGCTGGACAAGAGGCATTTTCGCTGTAACATTCAAGTCCTACTTGAATCAGCTCTGATGTTTCCTAGTTTTGAATTGATGAATTATGTGGAAAATTACCAGTTAAGTATTCGGATGGTTGAATTTGACTCCCCACACCCATGACAGGATGAGATCTTGTATCGTTGCTCTATTAATAAATATTAGTTAGCATCTTTACTATAAGATTTTGATATCAAAGATAAGGTAAAATGGTGAGAAGGTGGATTGGCACACTGATGTTCCTCTATAGAACATTTGGTTCTTCTTCATTCTGTGATAAAATTATTGGTTGTAATTTACAGTCTTCTGTGTCGGTAGATAGGATAAATATGGATAATGTGCGGGTGGATTTGCTTAATGCATAGGAGGATACAGAGAGCAGATACTGTGAAGCCCTACGCAATGGAGACACTCATGCGGGCGAAAACTTCGGTCAGATAAAGAATTTTCAAAACTCAAGGAGAGAGAGAGAGAGAGACAGACAGAGAGACAGAGAGAGACAGACAGAGAGACAGAGAGAGACAGACAGAGAGACAGAGAGAGACAGAGAGAGTCTGATCTTGCGGGATAGTGGACTCGTATGCAGTAGGTCAACATTTCAAGTAACAGCGAGATATTTGGAAACAGGGAGGGTTATGTCCATTAAATAAGGTACTGAGAAAGGTTAATATAAAGGGAATACTAAAAATTGAATATAAGCTTTTCCATATAAAACGTTCTTTTATGTAAATAGAAAAAAGTAATGTGCGACTCATTAATTCTATTTCTCTGTAATCGATCTGTTATTTTCCTACGTAGGAACATAAAATTCTACCGAATTAAATAATGAATTACTAATTTAACATGTGTGGAGGCACAATGGCCCAGTGGTTAGGGCAGCGGACTCGCGGTCGGTGAATCGCGAATTCGATTCCCAGACAGAACGTTGTGAGTGTTTATTGAGCGAAAACACCTAAGCTCCACGTGGCTCCGGCAGGTGGTGGAGGCGACCCCTGTTGTACTCTTTTGCCCCAACTTTCTCTCACTCTTTCTTCCTGTTTCTTGAGTAACGCTGCGATGGACTGGCGTCCCATCCAGCTGGGAACACATACGCCATAGAAACCGGGAAACCGGGCTCATGAGCCTGGCTAGGCTTTGAAAGGGTGACGAAATTTAGCATGTAAGTTATTTATTTATATGACTCTTTCTATGAAAATTGCGTTCTGGCAGAATCGCTTCAATGCCGGATAAAATGCTTAGCGGCATTTATTCCGACTCTTCACAATAGCCAAATGCCGCAAGGGTTGATTTTGCCTTCCAGGGTTGATAAAATAAGAAACGATTGTGGATTGTTGTCAATATAATCGACTTTCCCCTCCTCTCAAAATTGCTGACTTGGTGCCAAATTTAAAAAAAAAACTCTTCATATGATACCGATATAGATTACAGGTATGGTAAAGATTAATGGTATGGCAGGTATAGTCGGGTTTCGACTAATGTTCCTCCTTAAAAAGCATTTAATTTCTCTCCGTTTCTGTGATAAAATTACACACACACACACACACACACACACACACACACATGTATATATATATACACACATACACACACACATATATATATATATATATATATATATATATATATATACATACACACACACAATCACACAAACACGTACACTCTCTCTCTGTCTCTCTCCCTCTCTCTCTTCCTCTCTCTCTCTCTCTCTCTCTCTCTCTCTCTCTCTCTCTCTCTCTCTCTCTCTCTCTAAATCATGAAAATCTTTCATCTGGCTGAAGTTAGCACCAGTATTTTACAGAATTTAGGCAATACATCTCTTGCTTCCCTTTCAAATCACCTGTACTTGTCCCCGATCAAAAGACAAACTCTATGTTACTGCAACTATGACGGTATTTAGAAAATTGTAGAAATTTACTTTCCGATGAGCCTAGTTCTCAGAGCTGGTTTCCGAACCTCTGTTGGAAATTATGTGAACGTTGTACAGTCTCATCTCACCTATTCAGACGTTTCCAGAAAATTCCTCCTAAACATTTTTACTGTGGGAAAATTTGCTGTAGCAAGACAACTAAATTTTGAGGTACTTGTACCATTCATTATATATTGAAGTGTTGTAAACTTGTACGGTCAGCTCCTCTGTGATCCATTGTCGAAAAGACAGCTGAATGGAAATACCAATGAATCGTATAAAAACAAAAATCTTGATCAAACACTTGAAGGGTAGAACATTGTTATATTGCTTCCCTTTTGTGGGAGACTAAATTCAGGGATCTTGGGTAAACATTGGCTGTTTGAACGTTGGGTATGGTACACGAAAAGATAGCCGTTGTGATGATAGAGTCGCAAAAAGGACGAGATATTTCATTGAAACCTGGATGAGAAAAGTTGTTAACGCTGAATAAATTCCAGTCGAAAACATCACTTTTTTTTCTTAACCCATTAAGTCTCACTCTCCTATAAATAGGACACTAAATGAAAACATTAAATAAGCTATATTACACTGTTTCAGTGTCCTATTTATAGGACACTGAGTATTTCCATTTCTACTTGAAGTAAAGGAGTTTTAATAATTAAATTTTTTTCGTTTTAACCTATTTTCAACCATCTGTGAAAATTTAAAAGTAATACTCTTTTACTTTTTTACTCTTTTACTTGTTTCAGTCATTTGACAGCGGCCATGCTGGAGCACCGCCTTTAGTCGAGCAAATCGACCCCAGGACTTATTCTTTGTAAGCCTAGTACTTATTCTATCGGTCTCTTTCGCGGAACCGCTAAGTTACGGGGACGTAAACACACCAGCATCGTTTGTCAAGTGATGTTGGGGGGACAAACACAGACACACAAACACACATATATATATATATATACATATACATGTATACGACGGGCTTCTTTCAGTTTCCGTCTACCAAATCCACTCACAAGGCTTTGGTAGGCCCGAGGCTATAGTAGAAGACACTTGCCCAAGGTTCCATGCAGTGGGACTGAACCCAGAACCATGTGGTTGGTAAGCAAGCTAGAAATTTAAGTACTCTGGGACTTAATGGGTTAATATTGGCGAGAAAATAATGATGACCACAATTATCCATTTTAACTTTCTAAACATGACACTTTTAGGTTTGCTGAGATTAAATTATAAGGTTTGTTTGCGAAACGCCAAAAAATGCAGAAGCAAATGAACGAGATAAACTGGAATAATAATAAAGTTCGGTGTGGGGGCTGCAATTTATAATGCGAGGACAAAACTTTCTCAAAAATATTCATAATTATGGCTACTAATGAGATTAAATAGAAAATAATTTCTAAGTAAAGCCACAGCATATTTGCAATTATATACATACTCCACACAGAGACAAATACGGTCGTACATATGTAAATGTAGGTATTTATGAGACGTTTTTACATAAGTATGATGGCTTAGTTCCATAGAGTAAAACATCACGAATTGTTTCCATAGTTCTCGAAGTGTCATTAATGGTATATGAGCACTGATACCCATAGCTCATTGAAACCAGGCTTCAAACATAAATTTAGAGGTGCTCACATCTAATCACACACGTGATTAGATGTGAACATTTCTATAAATGATGGTTTTCAAGTTTCCCAGTACTGTGTCTCACACTATGATTTAAGAACCACCTTCGGCGGCACATGTGAACAAGCACGAGGCAAACAGTAGCAAGTGAAGAAGTGGCAATATATTACCATTGAAAGGTGGCGAGCTGACAGAAACGTTAGCACGCCGGGCGAAATGCTTAGCGGTATTTCGTCTGTCTTTACGTTCTGAGTTCAAATTCCGCCGAGATCGAGTTTGCCTTTTATCTTTTTGGGATCGATAAATCAAGTACCAGTTGTGTACTGAGGTCGATCTAATCGACTGGCCCCCTCCCCCAAAAGATTTTGAGCCTTGTGCCGAGAGTAGAAAAGAATATATTGCCGTTGATAGGCGGCGAGCTGGCAGAAACGTTAGCACGCCGGACGAAATGCTTAGCGGTATTTCGTCTGCCGCTACGTTCTGAGTTCAAATTCTGCCGAAGTCGACTTTGCCTTTCATCCTTTCGGGGTTGATTAAATAAGTACCAGTTACGCACTGGGGTCTATATAATCGACTTAATCCGTTTGTCTGTCCTTATTTGTCCCCTCTATGTGTAGCCCCTTGTGGTTAGTAAAGAAATAAGAAACGTTAGCACGCCAGGCAAAATGCTGAGCAGTATTTCGTCTGTCTTTACCGTCTGAGTTCAAATTCCGCCGAGTTCGACTTTGCCTTACTGGGGTCGATCTAATCGACTGGCCCCCTCCTCCCAAAAATTTCGGGCTTTGTGCCAAGAGTAGAAAAGAATATATTGCCGTTGAATCGATTTCGTGTCGAATCGATTTCGTGTCGAATCGATTTCGTGTCGAATCGCACCAGCTCGTCTGTCGTTGCTCTTATCCGCCAGTTCAAACGTTACTGAAGTCAAATGTTGACTACAGCCGCAAGGTCTGGGACGGTTTTGGTCGTGTTCAGTTTGGATCGTTTTCTTTGGTCTTGCTACCATGGATAACGCTAAACAGATCTCGACTCCCGGCGACATCGCTCTCAAAGTTATTGAACCAAGCAAGCCTTTTCCTTAAACAGGAAACAACCACCAGAGGAATATATATATGTGTGTATGTGTGTGTGTGTTTGTATATATGTGTGTATATATGTATATATATGTGTGTGTGTGTGTGTGTGTGTGTGTGTGTGTGTGTGTGTGTGTGTGTGTCCTTGGTTTCGTATATATTCGCTGCTTTCTTCCAAGCAATCTAGTGCTCTTAGCTTAGTTTTTCCTTGGGACTGGCCAGATTGGAGCAATCTCGAATATAACCACCCGAAAGTGCAAAGATAATCTGGAACTTGACTGAGGAAAGAAAACTCCGAATGACCCGTCCGTGTTTTTTCTTGTCCCTTTTTTGTATCAGCTAACTGTCTGGATGTTTTGCGTTCTTGTCCCATTTTTTGTATTCCTTTATATATATATATATATGTGTGTGTGTGTGTGTGTGTGTGTGTGTGTGTGTGTGTGTGTGTGTGTGTGTGTATATACATATGGTGGTTGTCTACTCCTTAAACAGAGTTTGACCACCTCCTGCACCTACACCTTAGCCCTTTCATGGCGTCTGATGTGGCTTTTTAAACCAGACAGTGTTTTGAAAAAAACACCCACACAGATTGCACCTCTGATTTGCACTACCAATACCTGCAAGTAAGTTCTGCTCATTGTGGATCCTAACATGTCTTTTAAGACCCCCATTGGATTTGCAAACCCTCTGGCACACACCACATTCAAACGTGTGCACAGACATATAATCAGAATAGCTGGGTGAGGTTTGTTTTCCATGGGTTCGCAGGTGAGATTTGAGGCCAGCCAAGGACAGACATGGTCTGTCACAGACTGTGCACACAAAAAGGTCCTTGTCATTCACCTTCTCAGTCTTCACCTTTTTCCTTAAATGTCTCTTGAGCCCTGCTTGCATCATCCTGGCCTCTTCAAATGCTTTCACTCCACTCCACACCCCACACCCTTGTTCGCCATCCAACTCGATCTGAAGCGAGGACTTCTATATCTTTTGGAGCCATTCCAATTGACTTCATAGCAGTCCTTATGCCATCCTTAAACCTTTTTTTTAATTTTTTTTATAGTTCCAAGTATGGTGTCTGAGTCTCAGTGTGGTTTTCGTTCCTCCAGGGGCACAGCTGATTGTATCTTTACTGTCAGACAATTACAGGAGAAGTGCATTGAACAGAATCTTGCTCTGTACCATTGCTTTGTTGATTTGAGCAAAGCATTCGATACTGTTAATCGAAGTGCTCTGTGGCTAATTCTGGGGAAAATTGGTTGCCCAGAAAAGTTTATAAACATGGTCAAGGCTTTGCATCAGGATATGAGAGCTAGGGTTAATTTTGGTGGTAGGCTTTCTGAATCTTTTGCTGTGGAAAATGGAGTAAAGCAGGAAGACCTGATGCACCCACCCTCTTTGCAATATACTTTGCCGTTGTGGTGTCACATTCCTTTCAAAACTCTGAGGAGGGTATCTACATAAAATATCGAATAACGGGGAATGTTTTTAATTTGACCCGACTGAAGTTTAAAACGAAGGTTTTTACTTCACTTATTAGGGAAATTTTGTATGCTGACGATTGCGATCTGGTTAGTCATTCTGAATCGGGTCTGCAATCCCTTGTATCTGCATTTGATGCAGCTTGTGATGATTTTGGCCTGACCATCAATCTGAAAAAAACAGTTGTGATGTATCAACCTGCGTATGGTGCTGTTTGTAACCTCCCTAAAATTTTTGTTAAGGGAAAGTTACTTGAGGTTGTAAATTCATTTGTCTACCTGGGAAGCTCTGTTCAAGATGATGGAAATCTTGATACGGAAATACACCTGCGAATTCAAAGGGCAGCAAAAGCATTTGGTGGCTTGGAGTCACGCGTCTGGCGCCAGCGACATATAAATAACAATACAAAGCTGGCTCTTTACAAATCACTTGTCTTAACATCCCTATTGTATTCCTGTGAAACTTGGACCTGTTATGAAAGGCATTTTAAAATGTTAGAAAAATTCCACCAAAAATGCCTTCGTCATATTTTAAGAAATAAATGGAATTCTTTTACTCCAAACACAGATATCCTTGCATCTGCAGGCATCCCCTCAATTAAAGCCATGATTTTGAGGAACCAATTGAGATGGTGTGTGTGTGTGTGTGTGTGTGTGTGTGTGTGTGTGTGTGTGTGTGTGTGTGTGTGTGTGTGCGTGTGTGTATATACATATATATATATATACATATATATATATATATATATATATATATATATATATATATATATATATATTAAATATATACTTTTATAAAACAAATTTTACAAAATATATAGCATCTGTTAACAGTCTTAGCCAAAAACTCACAGTTGAGTTTTTGTATATATATATGTATACATGTCTCTTAAAGGATAGAGCTCAAAATCAATGCATTGAAGATACTTTATTGCAGCAACAATTATAATAACAGAAACAACCACAATAAGCCAAACCTATGCACATTTCAATAGGGTATCCCGGATAAATAAACCACATCATAAGATGTCTCGTAAAATATTGTAACAAATTACAACAAATATTAATAATATTAATAATATTAATAAAATTGATAATGTGAATAATAGCAATAAGGGTAGTTATAAAACTAACAATAATAATAATAAGAAGAAGAAGAAGAATAGTGTTAACCCATTCAGTAAGTTAAAGCATAGGCCAAGATCCAACGATAGTGTACCAGGGACTGAAAGTAGTAGGCTTAAGTTTTTTAGGGATAATAATGTAGGTTGTTATTCTAGGAAACAGGATAGTCTATGGTTCATCGTCCCATATGGGAGGCAAGTAAAATCAAATTTAGTTAGTTTATTCAGGAATGTAGTTAGGAAACATTTTCCAATAAACTCGCTCTACTATAAGGTTATTAACGAGCACAAGGTAAGGTTCGGATTTTCAAACACCAAGAATTTGACCCAAATTATCGCCGCTCATAACTTTAAACTTTTATCCTCAAACTCTAGTCATAATTCTGTTGACATAAACACAGAGGGTAATAATAATAATACAGGCAATGGTCCAGATGTTAGTCAAGACCAAAAGGATATGGATAATACCACTAATTTTGGTAATAAACTAATAGAAATATCTGAAGATAACCCTAATAGAATAAGATTCCTTAGTGCAAATGCTAAAACTAAAAACATTGTCTATAGGTGTAATGTTATAACGGATAAGAAGATTTGGAGTTATATCGGGGCTTCGTCACTTGAGGTCTCGAAACGAATTTCTAATCATTACTCATCCTTTAGGGATAGGAGTAAGCAATATAGTACGGCGCTTAGTAATTTAGTTTGGAAATTGAAAGATGAGAAAAAGGATTACTCCCTTGAATGGTTGTTAGTAGGCAAATCGATGCCGTACGACAAGGGTAAAAGTACTTGTTCGTTATGTAACTTGGAATTATTTTCCATACTTTTTTCCAAGGGTCACCTAGTTAATAAAATAACGTTTAAAGCTTACAGATGTCTACATATGCATTTTATAAATAGGAATTACCGGAATGTGTATAGGCACAAGTTCGAAATTAAGGAAGAGGTATATTCATCTCTATATATCTTACTGGAATTAGGTCTGTGGCGCAAATATATGAGTGTATATGTATATGGGTGTAGGTATACATGTGGAGACACGTGAGAGTGTATGTGTATATATGTATATATATGTGTGTATGGAGACGTATGTGTATGTGTATATATGTATATATATGTGTGTATGGAGACGTATGTGTATGTGTGTACATGTAAACATGTAAACATATATAAGCTTGTATGTGTGTATATGCATATGTATCGATGTATATATGGAGGTATAGCTATATGTATGTATGTACATATGTACGCATATGTGTATGTGAGTATGTATGCGTATATATGTAAATGTGTGTGTGTATCTGTGGGTGCATGTGTATGTGTATGTGTGTATATGCATGCATATGTGAGTGTATATATGTGTTTGTGTGTATATGTGTTTGTGTGTATAGTTATACATAAAATACATATAAATATATATTGGTGTGTGTATCTAAGTATAGGTATATGTGTGTGTGGGTGTAGGTGTGGGTATGTGGGTGGTGGTGTGCGGTGCGTGTGCGTGGGCGGGTATAATTAATTAATTAATATACTATCGTTATAGGAAGATCCGATAGGAAATCTTGATGTACATGGGGGATGAATTTTTGGCAAGGGATTTTTACGCTGTAAACCGGGCGGTGTACGTCGCTGGATTTCGGTTGACTGGTTTGTTTACATTCTGTAAGAAAATAACGATGGTAGGTTGCGTGCCGTCGATTATTCTTTCACCCTCTTGGATGATGTGTGTGTTTTGCTAATAATAGTATTGGTGATGGCAATAATGCGACCCTGATGAGATGGAGTATCCAGAAATCTGTAATATGTTGTAATTTGTTACAATATTTTACGAGACATCTTATGATGTGGTTTATTTATCCGGGATACCCTATTGAAATGTGCATAGGTTTGGCTTATTGTGGTTGTTTCTGTTATTATAATTGTTGCTGCAATAAAGTATCTTCAATGCATTGATTTTGAGCTCTATCCTTTAAGAGACATGTATACATAATGATTGACCGTTGACTGAACACTATTCAATTTTTTTTCTCCGTGTTTTTCTCCTTGTCTCCGTATTCTTTCTGTTGAAGAGCGTAGCTCGAAACGTCAAAGACTTTCCGTATTCCCGAGCGTCATACTAATATATACTTTTGTTATTTACACCACCTGTCCTCGTCTGTTGTTATTATTTGTATATTCTCCCATATATATATATATATATATATATATATATATATATATATATATATATATATATATATATATATATATATATATATATATATATATGTATATATATATATATATATATATATATATAGATACATATATATATGAATGTATATACATATATATACATATATATATATATATATATATATATATATATATATATATATATATATATATATATATATATATATATATATATATATATATATGTATATATATATATATATATATATATATAGATACATATATATATGAATGTATATACATATATATACATATATATATATATATATATATATATATATATATATATATATATATATATATATGCGTATGTGTGTATGTGTTTATTATAGATAGACTGTTTATACCTGGAGTTCAACTGTCACTCAATAATTTCTGCGTAAATTTTTTTTTTTTTTCAGGCATAAAACATTATCCATTCAAACCTCAGTGTCGGTTTAGCCATTATGTTGATCGCTATTTCTTCATAAGAAATACGAGGGGCTACTGAAAAATTCCTGGCTTTAAGGGTGTCACGAAAGGCCTGTTTGGAGTCCCAAACTTCCGAGTTCTTTCACAGGGCTTAGAAAAACTGAAGGAGCGCTGCAATAACTGTGTGAATCTGGAAGGGGAATAAGTTGGATAAAATCATAAATAACTGACCCTCTTGTATTTTGTTTTACTCAAACACAGGAACCTCTCAGCCCCACCTCATACGTATGAGGGGGGGCTGAGAGGTGCATATGTAAGAAACCATTGTTAAATATTATTTTAGCACTGAGACATCTGTCATTCAAGGCGAGATATTTAGATTCTTTTGTGCCACATTACTACCAACACCCTTTGTTTAACTTTACTGCCAAGACACATTTCCACAAGACTTGGGTTTCGTAGAATAAAAACAATGTATTTTTTGGTGTGTATATATATATATATATATATATATATATATATATATATCGCTTGTTTTTCTTTTATAAGTGGAGAGAAGGACATTAAAATGAAAGAAGTACCAAATGACTATTTAAAAAAAGACTAATTCTCCAAGCTGTTCACCCCTGTCCGTTATGACTCTGTGATGTTTATAAACTGTCACGTACAGTCTTGTTATACATGTCTGTGTTTCATCTTGTGAGGAAGTAACAAAATTTCCAAGTTCATAGTCATCACTAGATTCGGATATTTGCGTTTACACATACTTCTTACTATCACCAACCCACCTCTTCATGATAACAATATCCTGCTTACCACGTTTTCGTATAATGTCGTTTAGACGGTTCGCTTTTGATTAACGATAGTCTTGCATTCCTTTAAGAAATCCTTCGATCTTTCCTTTTATTCGAAGTACTTGTTAACAATAATGGTTACTATTCCTAACATTTTTGTCTGTTCAGATCAGCCACCATCGAGCAAATTTATGATCAAAATCACTCCATTCGTGACCATGCCATCTGCATTTTGTCCACTATCTAATTTTCCTAATAAGAGTGGCTGTGTGGTAAGAAGCTTGCTTCGCAACCACATGGTTCCGGGTTCAGTCCCTCTGCGTGGCATCTTGAGCAAGTGTCTTCTACAATAGCCTCGGGCCGACCAAAGCCTCGTGACTGGATTTGGTGGAGGGAAACTGAAAGAAGCCCGTCGTATATGTGTGTGTGTGTGTGTGTGTGTACATATGTATTTGTTTTTTGTCTGTGTTTGTACCCTATCATCGCTTCACAACTGATGTTGGTGTGTTTACGTCACCATAACTTAGCGGTTCGACAAAAAGACACCAATAGAATGAGTCTTGGGATCGATTTCTTCGACTCAAGGTGGTGCTCCAGCATGGCCGCAGTCAAATGACTGAAAGAAGTCAATGTATAAAAGAATAAAAGAATATATTCTATTCTTCTACTTGTTTCAAATGTTTGACTGCGGCCATACCGAAGCACCGACTTTGGTCGAACAAATCGACCTTAGGACTTATTCTTTGTAAGCCTAGTACTCTTATTCTATCGGTCTCTTTGGCCGAACCGTTAATTTACAGAGACGTAAACACGCCAATATCGGTTGTCAAGCGATGGTGGGACACACACACACACACACACACACACACACACACACACACACATAAATATATACATATACTGGTGGCTGCCATGATTCGGCGCAAAACGAATCAGTTCCAACGCAGACTTCAGCGTGAAGGGTTGGGGCTTTCCATCATGGTAACACGTGCTGAGGAAGGTGAGGCTATAATACCAGTCCAGAAACCGGTCCGCGTGAGTCCAAATACTTGAATGTATGTTTAGAGATTGTCTCAGCCCGTTTGCCTTCAGACGGTTGGTTTCTGTAGTTATTATCAGTGTTTTCTCAGCGATTTAAGTTAGTTTTGACTGTTATTTCCAGCAGGTAGGCATGCTTAGTATATCCTTTGATTACTTTTGCACACACACACACACACACACACACACACACACACACACACAAGGATGACGTGGAGGGTGTTGCTTAATTCCGTTTCCACCCTGATCAAGCAGACGTCTGTCAGTAAATATTACATCTTTTATTTAGACATGGTGTATCTCGCATAACAGCATCAAAATATTCTAAATGCTTTAAATTCATTCGAGAGATATTTGAGGAAAATATAGCTACAATTTCTAACGGATTGATCTACAACGTAGAGGCTGCTTTCTCTGCTCATATATTCGCTTTCTTTTAATCACGTGCATTTGAATTACATTTGCAAGAAAATGTTCTATTCTTCATTTTCAGTGTTTCTTTCGCATTTTATTTTTATTTTCACACTTATTTATCTTTCAGTCGCAATCCCTCCTTATCTTTGATTTATTTTGACATTAACTTTCCACCTGCCGAGCTCTAATCTCATTTCCTTGTTCTTCCTTAAAGCAATTTCTTTCTGCGTATAAATTCAAAAACACGACCTTATATTTCTCATGCTCGTTAAGTGCCAGCTGTTTTTTGTAAACCCTACACGTTTGATAATACACAAGCTTTACAATTATTGGTGTGGCTTTCTTAATTCTAGCTCAGCACTTTTTTTGTGGGGCGGGGAATCGGTAGAGAAGAAGGAACACATCATGTTGTGAATGGTAAGATCAGATACGTTTCTCTACAGCACAACCGAGATAAAAGTTCTCCAATTATCACTTGAAATTTTATGTGTACGACAAGTCTTTAGACTGCATAAATATAAAATGTTTATAATCGTCAATCTGGAGTCAAACGTCCAAACATCATCTGTAATAGATTATGCATATGTATATTATATGCATATATATATATATATATATATATATATATAGTTTTAGGGAAAATAACCAATTTTCAAGAACTCATCGATGAAAATCCACTATCACATATAGAAAAATTAATAATTAAAAGCACAATAAATGAGTATATTATACTCATTTATTGTGCTTTTAATTATTCATTTTTCTATATGTGATAGTGGATTTTCATCGATGAGTTCTTGAAAATTGGTTATTTTCCCTAAAACTATATATATTTTATATATACTTTATCTATAAGGCTCAATTTAATTTTTTATAAATTGATTTTAATTGAGTTTTTTACCTGTAATTTTGGATTTTGTCCCTAATAATATTATTATATATATATATATATATATATATATATATATATATATATATATATATATATATATATATATATATATATATATATATATGCGCGCGTGTGTGTGTGTGTGTACATGGTGTCCCAAAAATATTCACACACATTGAATGATTGCAGACAGTGTTTATTGAAATACATTTCATTTTCAAAATTTAATGGAATCTATAGACAGAATTTAACAATGGAATTGCAAGCATAAAGAAATATTTCATTCGATATTAGTGCGTATTTTAGTTTAATGGCTGCCACTAATTTGTCGTCTGTTACCGGTTTTGTGACAAACTTTCTTTTAAGAATCTCCATAAAAAAAAACCTTTTTTTTTTTTTTGCTTGCAATAACCGGTTCTTTCGGTCAAACAATCATATCTCCAACTGCTTTAGATGCCAAGATATCACTCGCTCGATTGAGTGACTGAAAATACAAGTAACCACCATTCTAATCTATCTTCTTCAGAGACGAAACAAATTAACTGCCACAGAAAAAAAAAATGAAGAAAATAATTTGGTCAATGTGGTATTTTATAGAACTGGGCCATCCATTTTTAGCTATCAGTCTTAAGCCATTATAGGCTCTTATCACGAGTGAACAGTATAGAGATCCAGTAAAGAAATTTGATACACTGCGACCTCCTTATGGTCAGCGGCATGCGGTTGGCGATTACTACTACATTTAGGAAAAAATTGCAAATATAGAAACGAAAAGGCAGCTAAGGCTACTACTTATTATTTTAAACCTGAAGTATCAAAATCTATTTATTTACCGCAGATTCATATAAGTATAAACAGTTAACTGTAATGGTTCAAACTAGTTATCAGGGATTATAAATAAACGATAAGAAGTAAAATAGCAATTAAACTACAGTGTGATCTTAAAGTATAGGATTGAGGTATCATTGGTACAGCTGTAATTGTGAGGCAAAGGTTGTTTTTAAAGAGGGTAGAAGAGTAAATGAAACAAGTGCAAAGAGAAAAGTCAGAGGAATAGAAACAGATGTCACTTGTGAAAGATACTTTGGCATAGTTGGCATATGGTCATTTGTTTTGTTTTTTTTTCAGAAGAGGCTGAAGTAGGATTTGCACTCTGACCTTGTAAAAACCGTCACCAACAACGAACACCCAAAACAGATCCATGGGTTGGAGGGTTTTTGCCTGAGTGATGCAAAAGTTTTATCTGCCAGGAGTTATGGAATCACCCACAAATGGTGGATGCAGCAATGCGCTGTTACAGCACATTCCCCCATACTACTACTACTAATACTAATACTATTACTACGACTACGACAACGACTACTACTACTACTACTACTTGGATTTTATCGTGAAAAATTCTTGTATTGGAGCATCTCGTAGTTTGACTTATATGCGTTTTCTCTGAAGTAAATTAGTTTTGATATGTATATACAGTTTATATAATAACAGTGGAAATGCTTGAAACTTAATTATATATCCTTCCTATTTACAGGAAGAAATTTTATTTTCCTTTATTTCTGCCTGCACTACAGGAATTCTCTTCAAAATGGCTACAGTGTTGATAGTGGGTGAGGAATCGTGAAAAAGGCGGCAGTCAATTTACTAAAATAGCAACAGTCGTTTTTGTTTCTCTTTGTATTTTTTGCGAGAAGGCAATTAAAGTCCCACGTCCATTGTTTAGTAATTCCCAAAAGCGTATTGTAATATTTCTGTTATTAGCAATACTGACATTACAAAACATTCTAACAGGAACAAAGACACGACAACGAATGGTTTCAAATATTGACACAAGGTCGGCAATTTGAGCGGGGTGGTAATTATTTTATTGACCCCGAATGGATGAAAGGTTAAGTTTACCTCGGTGGGGTTTCAGTTTAGAATGTAATGAATCGGGAGAAATGCCGCAAAGTGCTTTATCCCACCCCCGCCATAGACAGTACTAAGATCTGGAATTTGGGGGGACGGGGATAGTCGATCGCATCGACCCCAGTGTCCCATTAGTGCTTTCTGGTACTTTATGTAATGGATCAGGAAGGAATGAAAGGCAAAGTCAACCTCGGCGGAATATGAACTCAGAACGTAAAACTGGAAGAAAAGCTGAGAGACACCTTGTATGATACTGCTAAAGATTCTGACAGCTCGCCGCCTTAGATACTACAAAGAATAAAGAAAAAGCTGTAATCTTAATTTTGTTACTTGAAAAGCACTGCAACAACAACACTGACGACTGTGACAAGAAAATTACAGTTAACAAAAAAAAAAGGTAAAAGAAAAACAAGAAACCAGCCTAAAGACACAAAGAAAAATAAACACACTTGCTGTGATATGGATTGTGTTTGGTTAAACACCAACTGTCACAGATTTTAGAGAGAAGTTGAAGGTTGTAAAAGAAATGACAAAAGCAAAAACGAAACAAAAAACTAGAAATATTAATATTTCTAAGTCTCTCTAAAGGAGTAAAGGAGACTACGGCAGCAGTACTGAATATTAATAGTTATCGCCAAGCCAACATGGCAGTCCAAAAAAATAGGACGAATGCTGCCGTTGATTAGCTCCAAGAGGCCATCGCCTCTAGCTAGCTATGTGACACACGAACCTGTGTCCATTATAACCTTCGAACAAGGGAGGTCAGCCACTTCCCCTTGCTGGTCTGGCATCTACAGACTAGTTTCAGGGTATTTGCCCTTTATCAATGTAGAGCAGCTGAACCCAGCAGGCGTTGCTACTGACCGTCTGTACGAAGGATTATTTACCTAAATTCAACGGAATACATCCACTGGTTTTCCTCCCCTGTTCGAAGGTTATAATGGATACAGGTTCGTGTGTGACATGGCTAGGTAGAGGCGATGGCCTCTTGGAGCTAATCAACGGCAGCATTCGTCCTATTTTTTTGAACTACCTTGTTAGCTTGGCGATAACTATTAAGAAACAAAAAACATTATAATTATCGTGATAGTGCGGTATGATATAAAAGACGCCTCAAGCAAGCAAAGGCAGGTCGGAGGTTTATAAAAAAATGAATCTGATATCTATACTAAAATCCTAAACCTCTTCTCTTGATGTGGTAGGTTCTTGATAAGGTAGGAACTTGATGAGGTAGGACCTTGATTGCTTTTAGAGGGTGTTGAGTATATGTGAAACTATAGTGCAAATAAGTAACCATTTTTCAGCCGTGATATTATTAAAGGCTGGTTGTGAAAATACAAGAATCCTTGGAGCATGGTTATTTGTTATTGTCTTTAAGTAACACGCATCAAATTATACGGTTTCGATCTGATAGTCTTTAGCGAAATCAGATCTTTCTAGTTCACATGTAAAAAAAATTGCATACCTTGTGAGTACAATGTTTCTGCTCTAATTAACAGATGGCCTGGAAAGAGGGAAAATGCATTGTTGATGTGCTAAGATTCTACTTCTCAACAGTAGGGTTGCTTTTGCAGATTCGAATGACAAATTCATGCTGTTTAGTATGAGTAACCGTGTAAATGATACACCAAGTACCTTGTCAGTTATATTCGTAGTAATTCACATCTTTAACATCTCGTATTGAAATATTTCACAAATATCATTTTTTTTATTTAAAACAGGTGAGAGTATCTATTTATATATAGTTTTTAATTGTGTCAGCTACGTGTTCTCAGTATACGATTTGTTAGTTTGCACAACATTTCACATCAATTTATCAAGGGGAAAAAAATTAGATGAGACGGGAAATAACAAAATTAGAAAATTAGAAGATATGGAAATAGCTGAAGGATGAATATGAAATTCCTTTTCGAACAGTGCTTTGCATTTTGGTAGATTACGATGTATTTCTAGAAAGAGAAAAACAAAAAACTACAATTGTATATAAATACGTGTTTGCCCACGCACCACTACGTGCACTTTTCTACGCAAGTGTGTGAATGTGTGTGTGTGTGTGTGTGTGTGTGTGTGTGTGTGTGTGTGTGTGTGTGTGTGTGTGTGTGATCATGCGGGGTTTTTTTTGCTTCTGTGTCTTTTTGTTTTTTTTGTGGGGTGTGTATTTAGGTTTGTCTATCATCGCTTGATAACCAATGCTGGTTTGTTTACATTCCCGCAAATTAGAGATTCGTCAAAAAGAGAGCGATAAAATAAATACTAGGCTTAAAATAATATTGAGGCCGATTTGATCAGATAAGAAAACTCTAGTTAAGCAGCCAATCTAATACATCATGTACTTGTGTGTGTGTGTGTGTGTGTGTGTGTGTGTGTGTGTGTGTGTGTGTGTGTGTGTGTGCGTGTGTGTGTGTATGCGTGTGTGTGACTGCATTTGTGTATATGTGTGTACGCGCGGTATATGTACATATGTGTGCGTATGCGAGTGTATGTGTGTGTGTTTATGGACGCAGAAATATGTCTGGTTGTTATATTGCATTTTTAATGTCTGAATGTATGTGTTATGATGCGCAATAAAGTGGATATGTGAAAATGCCTAGCGCGCATGTGTGTGCGCGCGCGTGTGTGTTTGCGTGTGTAGCCAGTGGGTGTGAGTGTGGCCGGTACCGAAGGAGGTGTTAGGATGTGGGTTAGAGTCTTTTTGCTATGTGTATAATACACAGGTACAGAAACCACTCGCCTTATCGCGGTTCACCTCTTGCGCCCTCAGCACATCGCGGACTCCTCAGTATATCGCGGGTTTTTGCGGCCGATAGGTATTTATATTTTTTCATATTTTAAATATTTCTGTGGTATTATTTCACGTCTAAAAATGAATGAACTAATAAATAAAAATACAGCACAATACTGCACTGTATAACACATTAATTAAAATATATTAAAAGAAAATACGTAGTGTACCATAGATGAGTAAACAAAGAATCACACATACTATTGGGAAAATGAAACTCGGGAGGTGAGTGTGTGGTGTGGTGTTTTGCATTTATAATAAAATAGATACAAATTATAAGAATGATAAAAAAATATATATATACAGTACAGTACTGTTTCTACTTCGTGGATTTTCACCTATCGCGTGGGGTTATTGAATGTAACACCCGCGATAGTCGAGGCATTGCTGTATACCCTATACGTTTGTATATGTGTACGCGTGTCATAGGCGTTAGATGAAGACGAGTAGTGAATTGATGAGGACGGGTAGTGAATTGATGAGGACGGATAGTGAATTGATGAGGACGGGTAGTGAATTAATGACGAAAGGTATGTAAGTTGGGAGGAAAGAAAGACAGGAGTGGCTGTGTGGTAAGTAAGTTGCTTACCAGCCACATGGTTCCCGGTTCAGTCCCACTGCGTGGCACCTTGGGCAAGTGTCTTCTACTATAGCATCGGGCCAACCAAAGCCTTGTGAGTGGATTTGGTTGGCGGAAACTGAAAGAAACACGCCGTATATATGTGTGTGTGTGTGTGTGTGTGTGTGTGTGTGTGTGTGTGTGTGTGTGTGTGTGTGTGTGTGTGTGTGTGTGTGTGTGTGTGTGTGTGTGTGTTTGTCCCTCCACTATCGCTTGACAACGTTGCTAGTATATTTGTGTAACCTAGCGGTTCGGCAAAATAGGCCGATAGAATAAGAACTAGGCTTACAAAGAATAAGTCCTGGGGTCAGTTTGCTCGACTAAAGGCGGTGCTCCAGCATGGCCGCAGTCAAATGACGGAAACCAGTAACAGCATAAAAGAATGAAATGCTGCTCTCTGCGAAGCCTGGAGTTCACGGTTCCATTGTGTAGAGCCAAGCCAAACATGGTGAGATGATGTGTTGAGTGGTACGTATTGCGATACGACATAAACAGCTTTTTTGAGATTCTAGTATAAACATAACGTCAGACAGACGCACATATGCAGCTGCACAAGCACATATGCGGATGTGTATGCTCTCACATTATATATAACACGTGTTTGACGTCTGTGCGCGCGTGCTCGTCTGCTCGCGTGCTTGTATCTGCTTGGTTGCAACATGTGCGTGTGTGTATATGTATATGCGTACCCGCAGACTGCAGACGTACTGGGCAGTCCCCAGAATGACAACAATCTAAAGTTTGAAACTAATAAAATAAAAAAACTGATGAAAAGTTGAGTAAGATGGCCCTATGTACTTTATTGATAATCTATATTATGGCTCGCGGAAGGATTAAAGACAAACTCAGCCTTTGGAGATTTTGGTCTCAGAAGAACAAGCGAAACAAGTATGAATTAAGCTAGTTATTTTATCCGCCGCCTAACGACCACTCACTGAACACACTCGAATTACTTAATAATAAAAGAAAGCGAATTAAAGTTTGTATCAAATTGTTATAAGTGAGTGCTATACCTGCCTTGTGTTGAGTAGATGCTCGTCATAACGGAAGTTCCTCTAGAATTTCCTGCACATAACACAACGTTGAGAAATATTTTAATGAGTTCTTAATCATTAACTTATTTTTTCTAAGATACACTAACGCTTAATTAGCATGAATGAAACGTAGATCAACTTACAGGGTTTTTTTTTATTATTTTGAAGGAAATATTCTTTCTAACGAGATTATTTTGAACTAGCAACAAACTAAATGTGTATGTATGCGCATGCGCAATGTGGTGTTTGTGTGTATTTTTGTGTATATTTATGTACGTACGTACGCAAGCATCTAGTTTGATAGATAGGTAGGAAGGTAGGTTAGGTAATTATGTAGGTAGATAGTTATGTAGGTAGGTAGGTATAATTAGTTTGATTTATGCTTGTTTACCAGTGAAGTAAAAGAGGATTACCTACCCATGCCAAGGTTTCGTTCAAGCAGCCTTTTTAATGGACGCTTCTCAACGGTAGTTTGGGAACGAGAGATTGACGATTGTTTATATGCCATCAGTCTACTTTCGAGTAAACACACGGTCTTTGACGCCAGTTATGCATTTCCCAAGTGACTACAAATCCCAACAGTTATTCAGCAACACCAAACCAAAGATGAACTATTACTGCCTGCCTGAAAAACATATTGACTACCTTTAAAAGATATTTAAAATATTGCAAACAGACGAAGGAAACGATAAGCATTTTGCGTAAATAAAGCTCTCTGCCCACTAAAGGATTTACGAAGATAATTGTTTTTTAATTGAAGAATTTTAGTCGAACAAATGGACCGACGCACTTAGCTTTTGTAAAGCCTGGTACTTATTCTATCGGTCTCTTTTTTGCCAAAACGCTAAGTTACGGGGACCTGGACACATCATCACATGTTGTCAAGTGGTGGTGAGGAACGCATACAAACACAAAGACACACACATAAACATAGAGAGAGAGAGAGAGAGAGATTTAGAAAGAGAGAGAGAGTGAGAGAGAGAGAGAGAGAGTGAGAGAGAGTGAGAGAATGAGAGAGTGAGAGAGAGAGAGAGAGAAGTTTCTTTATTAGTCACACAGATCCGAACACAGAGGAGACAAAATACAATGTAGAGCTTTTCTTTTCGAAAATAGAAAAAAAAGGAGAAAAATAAAATTCCGATCAAAAAGGATCGTGAGAAAAAAAAACGATAAAAAGGGATCATGTTTCACAGAAAATATTAAAATGTAAAAAGCAAGATTAGGTTTATCTGTGGAAAGAAAAGCCTACGGAAAAGACTACGGTAACCTCAGGAAGGGAGGGAATAAACACGAGAGCAAAGTGCGCGCTCTCTCTCTTTCTCTTCGATTTACAGGATCATGCTCAAAGTGGTTTCGTCAGTCGCACGCACCATCTTTGCTACATTCAGCCACCTTTTTTTTAAACTTTCACGGGACAAAACCTGCCTCTCCATTCTCACCTTCCTTTTTAAGTGGTACTTGAAAAAGTTGATGAGCAGATTGGCCTGAGAGGTAAGTGTTTGTCTCTAAACCTTTCGCCCGAGTTCACCACACACACATTCTTTCACCATGGCCACCAGTATGATAAACACTGCTTGCCTTCGCCGTTAAGGGAAGGTGGCGGAGCAATTTCCACGATAGACTCGGCCGACAAGCGAACACGTCCCACACGTGACAGCAGCCGTTCGGCATAAACCATGCCTATGTGTCTTATCTAAGTCAAGTGTACAAGTCAAAAATTTGTGATCTATGTAGCTGACTATATGGAATTGTGGACAACCTACACTATCCTTATCCACTGTCCTACAGAATACTCTATCTAAATACGATCTGGACGACCCGATGTGGTTGTTCCATGTCCACACTGGCACATTCGGGTGGTCCAGTCGGTACCTGTCAGACAGTTGGAAACGTCTGAGCAGGTCTTTGAGACATTTACATCCCCTCCTATTACTATCTCTACCAGCGTAGTCTAGATGCGTGTCCAGGGTAGCATTCCAATCCCCCACTAAAAGTAAAGGTCGAGACGTTCCCAGGAAAACCTCTAGACGTCGAAAGAAATCTGACCGATCTGTTAAGGATGGTGCATAAACTGTTATCAGCCGAAAAGCACACCCATTACTGCCATCGACATCCAAGACGACAGATAGATGGATAGATAGATAGATAGATAGATAGATAGATAGATAGATAGATAGATAGATAGATAGATAGATAGATGCGACAGGATTATTTCAGTTTCTGTCAACAAAATCTAGTTACAAGCCTATAGCAAAAGAACCTTGCCTAAGGTGTCACGCAGGTGCCGTATAGTTGGAAAATAAACTTCTTAGCGCACAGCCACGCTTGTATTGTATATTGTGGTCATAAATATCGGTTTATTTCGTGTCTTTTTTGAGAAGAATTTGCTTCGGTATAACAGAAGACGAAATAAAAGGATTTCGTTTCATTAAATCAAAGACATCTTATTTCATGAAATGTGTTCCACACTGTTATTGTGAAGATGCGTGGCTCAGTGGTCAGGGTATTTGAATCCCGATCGTAAGATCATGAGTTCGATACCCGGCGACGCGTTGTGTCCTTGAGCGAGATACTTTTTCACTTTGCTCCAGTTCATTCACCTGGCAAAAGAGAGCAGTACCTGTATTTCAAATAAGCAGCCTTGTCATATTCTGTCATGATGAATCTCTCAAAGAACTACGTCTGTGGAGTACTCAGCCGCTTGTACATTAATTTCACGTGCAGGCCGTTCGGTTGATCAGATCAGCTGGAACGCTCGTCGTTGTAACCTACAGGGTGTCTATTATCAGTATTAATCATATCGATCTCGTAGATATAAGGCATCCAGATGAACTAAATGTGATTTGAAACACAGTAAAAAAAACTAAAACACGGTGTCTTTTTGACTCGGCTTCCTATAATAAAGGAAAAATAATATTTCTTTTAAAGTGTTAGAAAGCGGAAAGATTTGTGACTGCTTAGAACAAACATTAACAGTCCCGTGAGAACTGATTTTAAATAACTGGTGCCTGTGCATGCATTTTGAAGAGAATTATAAACTTAGCGAAGAAAAATATTATTGCAAAATGTTTGAAACAAGAGCACTCAGAGAGCGCAAGCCTCCGCCAAGGCAACACCAGCGTCCTCTCAATGATTAGCCGGAGATGATTTTTAAAATGGCAATATCTGAGATGAACTCAACTGCTATTACAAACGAGAATACTAAAATGAACCCGACTGCTCTCAGAAATTAAGTAAAATACAGGAAAAATAATTCAGAATCCTTGTCAGGTACCGGATTGATCCCAAAATCTAATCAGTTCATGTCAGTTACGAAGCCAAACATCACTGAAAGTTTCATCCAAATCCATCCAGAGTTTCTTAAGATACTTTGTCCATGGACAAACAAACACGACTGTAAACAACGCCTCTGCATTAGCGAAGGCGAAACAATAGCAAAGAAGTCGAATTGTTTTGTTATTTTGGAAATATTGGTGTGTCATTTTCCCTGTTGGAGTTTTCTGTTTGATATGACTTCAAACAGAGAGGAACATGGAGTAACATCGAAACTTAACAAGTCCGACGCTTCTTGTTCAACACTGAATATCTAAATATATTTGGCTTCATAGGAAAACACAAATTCAGACTCGTCATTATTTTTCCTATTAGCAGTTTGGTTCAAATGAAAACCTCGCAGTGGCAATGTCTTCTTATTCATTGTCTACCAGAAAGTAAACTCTGACTTCAATCCATGCGACGTGGAATGCACATAAGTTCACTAGGAACCACAGCTCATTTAACGAATCTCATCTGAAACGATTCCATTTTACATTTAACACTATTTCTCTTGCGTATATTCCTTGCGTTTGTGCACCATTGTGTTCGTATTTGCCCATTGCTTATAAACGAAACTTCAAAAGGAAAACAAAAACGCCAAAACATTTCTTGCGTTACTTCATGTATTTGCAGAAAATAAATTAAAATGTAATATTAGTCATTGTCTATTTTGTTTTTCCTCGCTGCATATTTTATAATTTCACTGTTTAATTCCCCCATGAGTTAAATCTGCCGACACCCACTTACATAGTGAACTATAAACGCGTCTTCTTTTTCTAACAAGTATTTGGGGCGATGTAAAACACCAGGGTTATATG
>NC_142932.1:121166244-121181244 GCF_046866305.1 Octopus bimaculoides | reverse complement strand
TTTCAATGTCACATTGTGTTCTATATATAATCTACTTTTATCATCATCTACTCTCCTAAACTCCTCATCCCTCAAGCATGCATTGTATACACACTAAATCCCATACCACAGAACACTTGTGGGGTTGATGTGTGTGGTTCTGGAAACGCTGCAGATATTTCCGTTCTTCTCTTAAATATGAAATTACTAGAAAATTTCAAACTCATAAACAATACGTTTCCATGACATCCTACCACCCCAACCACCACCACCTCAACCACCACCACCCCAACCACCACCACCCCAACCACCACCACCTCAACCACCACCACCCCAACCACCACCACCCCGATCACAACCACTACACCACTACTACCCCTACCACTAGCCAACAAACGAGCTTGTACATGGTCACTCGTCTTTCTAGAAATAGCAGCTAAATTTCCCTAAAATTAGAGCCTACCGTATTAAAAAATAAGAACACAAGCGTACCTCAAAAAAGAATGTAACACAAAAAAAAAAGAACAGTTTAAAATTTTTATTAGCGTTTTTCCTGTTTTAATAAATGATTTCTGCATAAGGCGGTGAGCTGGCAGAATCTTTAGCACACCGGGCGAAATGTTTAACGGTATTTGGTCTGTCTTTGCGTTCTGAGTTCAAATTCCGCCGATGTCGGCTTTGCCTTTCATCCTTTCGGGGTCGATAAATTAAGTACCAGTTGCATACTGAAGTCTGCCCCTTCTCCAAAAATTTCGTGCCTTGTTTCTAGAGTAGAAAAGGATTCGTACATATTTTGCTTGATACTTCATTTCAGTGTTGATAGTTAAGGGTATTTTATTATTTTAAAAGCGGGGTTTCTCAACCATTTTTTTTCTTACCTATGGACCCTTTTGATTAGTATTTTCTTCTGGTGAACCCCCATAGCCAGTCGGTGTTTAAAACCTAGTTTTATAGGAACTTATTTAAAAATCCTATTTTGTTTTTCAAACATTTAATTTGTATAGGTTGAATTACGGAAAACGTTTGAGAAAGAAACTTAGGTGTTTCTTGCAATAAATACCGACATATCTAAAGTAAAATATTTTCAGGGGCCCTTCGAATATTATTGTGGATCCCCAATTTACTATTTTATCGTGTGAACCTCAATAACCTTATATGGACCCTGGTTGAGAAGCACTAGTTTAAATGTTCGTTGAGGTCGATGTAAGTCGGATAATTTAACTGAAGTTGGGGTTTAATTATTTCCATTAAATTCTTGTAAAAGAAAAAACAAACACTATAGGCGCAGGCGTGGTAAGAAGTTTCTTTCCACAAGGTTCCGGGTTCAGTCCCACTGCGTGGCACTTTGGGCAAGTGTCTTCTACTATGCCTTCGAGCCGACCAAATCTTTGTCAGTGGATTTGATACACGGTGTTTTTACGTCCCTGTATCTAGCGGTTCGGCAAAAAGTGACCGATAGAATAAGTACTAGGCGTACAAAGAATAAGCCCTGGGATCGATTTGCTCGACTAAAAGGTGGTGCTCCAGCATGGCCGCAGTCAAATGACTGAAAAGAATACAAGAATATGTGTGTATATATATATATATATGTTTGTGTATGTGTGTGTGTGTGTGTGTGTGTGTGTGTGTGTGTGTGTGTGTGTGTTTGCGTGTGTGCGTCTTTGTGTCTCTGTCCCTCCACTACCGTATGACAACCGGTGTGTTTATGCCCGATAACAAAGCGGTTCGATTAAAAGACACCGATATAATGAGTATCAGGTTTTAAAGCAATAAGATTACTGGGTCGACTCATTAGAATAAAATTCCTTCAAAGTGGTACCCCAGCATGGCCGCAGTCTAATGCGTGAAACAAGTAAAAGAAAAACAGGAAAACAAAAAGCAGCGTAAAGTCGAAAAAGACGTAACTCGAAACGACGTAAGTTGAGGTATGTCTGAATATTGCATTATGTGTTCCTGAGTACAGGGTAGTTGGGGTTGGGAAGAGCCGATGGTTTGGGTGGGGGGACTGTCTGGGATCTGAGTTCCGTTCACAGACTACGTCTAGTCTGTGGTTTGAGAACCCCTTCACCTCTTCCTTCTTACCAGTCTCAGAGGCGCCACAAAGGGTCACAAAGTCTGCTTCTTATTCCGATTAAAAGAATTATTATTATTATTATTATTATTATTATTATTATTATTATTATTATTATTATTATTATTATTATTATATTATAATGATTTAAAGTTCTTTTCAAAAAATGACCAACAACTCAAAGGCCTACTAGCGATTGTTAAACAATTCAGTGATGACATCAGGATGCAATTTGGCCTTGATAAATGTGCAAAAGCTACCTTTATCAAAGGAAAAATGACAAAAACATCTAATGTGAACCTTGACCAGCAAAATGTCATAAAAGAGTTAGAACCAACGGAGAGCTACAAATACCTAGGGGTAATTGAAGGGGACAATATCAAGCATTCAGTGATGAGGGAAAGGATCAGAAGAGAATGTTATCGCAGGGTGAGAGCAATACTGAAGACAGAGCTGAACGCGAGAAACAGGATCGAAGCGATCAATGCTCTAGCCATACCAGTCGTGACTTACAGTTTCAATATCGTTAACTGGTCAATTACTGAAATATGTAATATTGACAGAAAAATACGAAAACTGTTGACAATGCATAGAATGCATCACCCTAAGGCAGATATAGAACGTCTTTATCTGCCAAGAAAAGAGGGAGGCCGAGGACTTCTACAGCTGGCATTATCAATGAAGGTAGCCACAATTGGCCTAGACACCTATCTGAAAAACTCTGAGGACTGGATGCTAAAACTTGTCTCAAAACATGAAAGCAAGAAAGCATCTTACTCAGTAACAAAACAGGCAAAGGAATATCTAAGTGAATTCCAATTGCAACAAATTCAAGAATTAGACGAACTAGAAACGCCTGCAGAAAAAGTTAAGCGCTTGAAAACCCGTGCTAAAATTGCTGCCTTAGCTATTATGACTGAAAAATGGCATGGAAAACCTCTCAATGGCAAATACCCAAAGAGAGCGAATAATGCAGATATTGACAAAGCCCTTACCCATCAATGGCTAATGGCCTCTGGCTTGAAATCAGAAACAGAGGGGTTTATCATAGCAGCCCAAGATCAATGCCTACCTACAAAGAACTACCAGGCCAACATATTAAAGAACGGCAGCTCCCCATTATGTCGTATATGCCAACAACAAAATGAGACCATCGATCATGTTGTCTCCATGTGCAGTCTGCTTGCGCCTACAGAGTATCTCAACAGGCATGATAGAGCTGCACAATATATTCACTGGGTAATATGCAAAAACCTGGACTTGCCCCATGATAAAAACTGGTGGGAACACAAACCACCCCCAGTACTTGAAAATGATCACATTGCACTCCTCTGGACCTTCACCATTCAAACTGACAGAAAGATAGACGCAAATAGGCCAGACAAAAATCATGCCTCCTCATGATATGACTGTCCCAATCGATATAAACGTATCTGTCAAGACCTACCAAAAACTGAGCAAATATAAAGATCTTGAAATAGAAATTAGCAAAATGTGGAATCTGAAGACGAAAACAATACCTATTGTCATAGGTGCCCTGGGAATGACAGCGAAACGGGCTGATTACTACCTAGCTCAGATACCAGGAAACCCCAAAATGGCTGAAGTTCAAAAGATAGTGCTCATGGGAACTGCCCATATCCTACGTAAAATACTGTCTATGTGAGCTCAAATTTTAAAGCAAACACATAATTTTCTTATGGTTTCTTAAACATTCACTAGAACAAAACTGTACAAATCCAAATATATGGTACTCTAGGCATAACACCTACATGAACTTCTAACTTGTTGTCTCTTGAGGTCTCTGGGTGAGACTTGGATCCAACTTGTACAAATGCAAGACAAAAGTCAAGCATAAAATAATAATAATAATAATAATAATAATAATAATAATAATAATAATAATAATAATAATAATAATTTTTGCCTCAAGGGCAGCTTGCGGGAGGGGATTAAGTGGATTACATCGACCCCAGTACGTAACTGGTACTTATTTAATCGGCCCCAAAAGGATGTAAGGCGAAGTTGACCTCAGCAGAATTCGAACTCAAAACGTAGCGGCAGTGGCGGCTCGTAGATAAAATTAATTGGGGTACTGCTTCAGAAAAACTTTTAGTCGTTGTTTTAATATTGAGTAAAAGGAAAGAAACATATAAAAAGAAAATTTATATATAAACTTGATCGGTTCGTGTTTTAGCCCCTGCCGGTAGTGTGTTTAATTCGTTCACTGATCACCGCCGCGAATTCCCCCTTGTTTTTCAAAAATCCCCCCCTAAATAACAAAATAAGGTGGAGAAATCTGCCCTTTTTTCAAATGGTGGCAGCAACACTGAAGCTGGAAGCAGGATAATAGCATAATTCAACACTTTATCACATTCAAGAATATAAACACGTTTTTAAGCTCAACACACGTGGAGTCAAAAAGAAACATTACCTTTCGTCCGGTACTGTCGTTCACGCAATGCTTTCTCTCCCTATTGTGAAGCTTCCTGTCTCGGATACGGGAGCATGCGCACAACAGTCAAACACCACGTTGCTGGAACTGTGATGCGCACACTTCTATACAAGGGTTTTTGTATTTATTTTTTCATAAACTAGGGAATGGCTGCTGACATTAAGCTTAAGGATTATATAATGTACAAGGATAAAGAAAGGATTAAAGAAAAAAAGGACTCATTATATTGAATGCTATTGATAACATCGAGCGGATATAGGAGGTGCTGCAGTTCCGCAGTTCCTATACACGAGCGGTATATAGTCTATATACCGCTAAGCATTTCGCCCGGGGTGCTAACGATTCTGCCAGCTCGCTACCTTTAATAATAATAATAATAATAATAATAATAATAATAATAATAATAATAATAATAATAATAATAATAATCTTGATGATAATGATGATGATGATGATGATGATGATGATGCTGATGATAATAATAATTCTTTATTGGCCACCAAGGCCGAACACAAAACATAGACGACAATATACAGACGAGAGTCAAGCAGCTTTCTTTCTAAGAAGTGAATGTGTAATTTGAGAGGAGGGTTTGTCTACTATTTCTAGCGGAATGAACGACCACGTAATAAATTCCTCATTAGCTTATGGTTGCTGTTGTGAGGGGTGGGGGCGACGGCGACGCCAGCGACGCCAGCAGTGGTGGAGGAAACGAGGGGGCGGAAGATGGTGTTGATGGAGAGGCATTGTTTGAGTTGATATTTTCTAGTTCCCATTCGAGAGAGAAACGTAGCGGAAGAGTTTCAGAGCAGAAGTGTTGAAGGAAGTGAAATGAACCCAATTCTAACGCCATCCTCAACCACAAACACCATCACCACCACCACCACCACCACCACCACAATGTTCTATTCTTTGGAGGTCCTCCCTCCCATTGCTACCGCCACCGTCTCAACGAGCATTTCGTCACTTCAACAACAATGACAATACGACTCTATTAATAGCAGCAGCAACAACAACAACAACAACAGCAGCAGCAGAGTTCATTATATAACCAACAACATATACATTTATATATATATACATGGCTCAGTGGTTAGAGCGTCGAGCTAACGATCGTGAGGTTGTGAGTTCGAATCCCGGACCGGGCTGCGCGTTGTGTTCTTGAGCAAGACACTTTATTTCACGTTGCTCCAGTTCACTCAGCTGTAGAAATGAGTTGCGACGTCACTGGTGCCAAGCTGTATCGTCCTTTGCCTTTCCCTTGAATAACACTGGTGGCGTGGAGAGGGGAAGCCGGTATGCATGGGCGACTGCTGGTCGTCCATAGAACAACCTTGCCCGGACTTGTCCCTGGGGGTCTCAGCAGCTCATATATGCATATATACATATGTATATGTACATACTTAACAACTATACGTATATATATTTACATATGTGTATGTGGGCATAGGACGTCATGAAACGTGTACAACAAAAAAATACGAAGTACGAGTACATGGAACATGGACTATTTTTTCGAACAACGAAAGACACAAATGGAAAACAAAACAAACAACATAAAGAACGACCCTTCATCAGTTGTTGGCTGCTTTTCTAGTCTCGTATTTCGAGCATTTAACAACAATATATGCTTTCGATAAAACAGTTGCTCCCGCAAAGCAAATTAAATAACAATTGGGATTTTGCGGAGGGTCAAAATTAGTAGCAGAAACAAGACAGTGAAAACAAACAGGAAGAGCTGCTAAACCTAAACGAGGTTGTGGTAGCGAACGCGTAAATCAATCCTGGACAGGAGACACAAGAACACGTCTTAAACACATATATGTATATAATGCTTTTATGTGTGTGTGTGGGTGTGTCTGTATTGCCTGTACGTGTGTGTGTGTGTGTGTGTGTGTGTGTGTGATTTGTGACTGTGTTTGTTAGATAGCTTTGACAAGTGTGCTCCAGTTTTATAATTTCTGCTAAGGACATTTTCTATTTTCTCCTCATAGAATCCTCCTCACACACGCATAACTTCGCAATTAATTATTTACCCATTATACACGACACAATGAATATATCATCGCACTGATAACATCAATTAACAACAAACCAAAAATATCCCCCACCCCACCCCCCGATTGCAGAAAGAAAGAAAGAAAAAAATGTCAACCAATTTTCGAAAGTTCAGACATTGCAGTAATAACGTCACTATTAAAGAGAAACGCACCAACAGTTTTTTCTCCACGGATATAACGAACGGCAGTAAAATACATCAACAGCAATCAATCAACAGTCACACATTTAACAAACAGCATAGGTACTGTATCACAGATGAATCCTCCGACACGCCACCACCACCACCAGACATATGCATATGCCACTAGGCGACATAAAAAAAATACTGTACCAATTATCCATCCGAAAAAAAAATGGCAAACTTCATGGGAAACCAGGGTTAGATAACTCTCAAGCATTTGACAAACATATGCACAGCCTGGCTGTGTGGTAAGTGGTTTGCTTCCCAACCACAAGGTTCCGGGTTCAGTCCCACTGCGTGGTACCCTGGATAAGTGTCCCTTGTGTGTGGATTTAGTAGACGAAAATTGGAAGAAACTTGTCAGATATATACGTGTGTGTGTGTGTGTGTGTTTGTGTGTGTGTGTGTGTGTTTGTGTGTGTGTGTGTGTGTGTTTGTGTGTGTGTGTGTGTGTGTTCCTGCGTCTGTATTTGTTCTACTACCACTGCTTTGCTTACATCGGCGTAACTTAGTAGTTCGGCAAAAGAGACCGATAGGATAAATACCAGGCCTTAAAAAAAATGCTGGCTCGATTCGTTCGACTAAAAATTCTTCAAGTCAGTGCCCCAGCTTGGCCGCAGTCAAATGAGTGAAACAAGCAAAATATAGAATATAAAGCAACGCGTAAGAGTGAAACGAAACAGCATCAAATAAGTAAACGAACAAACAAACAAAAGCAACAACTAAATAAAGAATAACAAAACAGCAAAAGGGTAACAGCAAAAACTACAAAACTAATTGTTCAATAATATAGAGAAATTAGCCACGTCAACATCAACAACAACAGCAACACAAACGAACAGTAAATACTTCACACAGCGATAAGAATCTGAAATAATTATCCCACACTTAGACCCCAAGTAAATTCGTTCATCAGATATTTCTTGAAAGTCAGCCACCAAAAGTCACACGGAAAAAGACTGCAAAACAAAGCGAATTGTATGTACCTTCACGTAAATCAGTCATGGGCAACCTATGGCCCGCAGTCTGATTATGAGCCATGTTTCATGCGGCTCACTTCTAGAAAATGCTTGTAGCTTTCACTGTTTACTTTTAGGTGACATTTAAAAAAATCAATAATGAAAATTCATGGAGAGAAAAACTGCGGGGCCACCCCAGGGTGAGGCAATAGCGCAAGGAATACACTTAAAGCACACGAGGTTTGAATGTCTGAGTTATCAAGTTATTCGTCAACATCTGCAACTACTCCTACGAACTCAGCCGTGTCATTTAAGATTCAAGTGGACAGGAGGTGACCTACATAGGTAGAAATTTCTCTTTTAGCATGTATGTCCTTCTAGCTGTCACGACCATTATAAATACAGCAATCCGTCAAGGGACGGCAGAGAGAGATAGCCACAGGCGAGATAGTCATTGGTGAGAGAGCCATCACCAAGCAAACTGTCTAGAGACAGCCTTGCGCCAGCAGCCAACAGAGAACCACATATTCAACATGAACGACCCTACACAGTAGCAGTCGCAGAACATAAACAGACACCACTGAATGACCAATGCACACACAGACACAATGCATGTCCGGTTCTACCTCACCATATCGACACAGCTCGAAGTAAGTTGGCATGTGGTGAATTTTTTTGGTGTATACAACAAGTAAATGCAAGTGTCGTTTAAATAGATTATTTAAACTACAATCCGATGTTTTTCCCATTGTTTTGCTTTGATGTCGTCCACATACCAATTTCATCTGCTGTCTCAGCATCTTTTGCTACACCTTTTCACTACACTGTTAAATGCTGCATACTATGGCTAGCTGTTGCCGAAAGTGAAATACTCAATGAAAATTTTAAGAGCGTCATACTAATATATACTTTTGTTATTTACACCACCTGTCCTCGTCAGTGAGGTGACTTTCCTTATTTAAAAGTGTTAGCAATGGTTAAGTTTTGGCTTATATTTTCCAATGAAGAAGGTTTCCTTATTTAATCTAATTTATGTTGGTGTTCCAATGGCACATTGATAGAATGGAAAGATTATAAATTGTGGTAGCATTTGTTTTGCGCATTTCTCAATATGTTCACTAAAGGGTATCATTCTGTATTCTGGGAATGCAATATGCTGTCAATGCAGAGTGCATCTGCATCTGAGCGATGATCCTGTGGACCTATGTAATTTTGGTGTTATCCCGAGCATCTTATGACATAAATAAGGTTTTCTGTGGCACAAGTAAAATCAGATTTGATTTTGAATTTTTGTCCCTCTTTGAAAAGGAATTCTGATCTTTCTAGAAATTTTGGGCATGTTGCGCAATTTGGTCGACCACATTTATATATATATATATATATATATATATATATGTGTGTGTGTGTGTGTGTGTGTGTGTGTATATATATATATATAATTGTGTGTATATATATATATATATATATATTTGTGTGTGTATGTATATATATATATATATATATATATATATATATATATATATATATATATATATATATATATATATATATAATATATATATATATATATATATATATATATATATATATACATGTATATATATATGTATATATGTATGTACATATATATATCTATGTATATACATCTATGTATATATATATATATGTATACATATAGATCTGTATGTATATATGTATATATATATATATATATATATATATATAGAGAGAGAGAGAGAGAGAGAGAGAGACAGACAGACAGACAGACAGACAGACAGACATACAGACAGACAGACAGACAGACAGACAGAGACAGAGAGAGACAGGGAGAGACAGGGAGAGACAGGGAGAGACAGAGAGACAGAGAGATATGTATATATTTATGTATGTATATCTACATCTATATATGCATCGGTCATTTCAATATGTGACCGCGTTTGTATCGTTGGCAATTTTCTTTGGACTTTTTCTTTGGACTGTTTCTATATTTCTGATGAAGAGCTCCGCTCGAAACGTGAAGTCCTCTTTCTTTTCTTTCCTGATCGCAGTGACACGTCCAAATCAAGTAAATCAAAAAAAAAAAACTATGCCGTTTTAATCCCGAAAAACAGCGGGTATCTCTGCTAGTATATATATGTGTATATATATATGTATTACCATGTCAGGCCAGTCTAGCCAGAAGGAAAGACAAAGAATGAAAAGACAGGTTTTAGTTTTCCTTTTTTTTTTATTCGCAATACAATAATCTTACAAAAGATAGAAACAGACGTTTAAATTCCGTCTCTGAAATTTCTCAAAAACAAACAAAAAGTATTCTCGTAAATCTTTGCCTCTCATTAAGGCTAACAATCAGAGAGCAGAATTAAACGACAAATGTGGCTATATAGTGTCAGGCTGAGAGCAGCTTTTATCGACTTCCTGTCTCGCTTTTGTATAGAATTATTAACTATCAACAGTTACAATTTACCAGAAAGAGTACTAACCTCATTAATTGAAATATTTCACTCTAATTAGCCCCAGGAATACAATAGGTCTCTACCTCCATACGTCATACTAAAGACGACGTTGAAAATCTCGCCTGCTACTTAACTATCAATTCCAACTCTACCTGGTACTTTCTTAATATAAATAATTTAAACATAACATGAAATGATTAAACTAATTCGCTTCTGGCCTATTTCCTACTGTCTCTTTGTATTGTTGCGTGTCATTTCTAAACTCATATACAGTTGTGTGCCTGTATTAATTGTATACAAAGACGCGGAACCTAGGGTTAGGGTAAGATTCTGATTTCGATTCCGGGTTTGGGCGATGCTTCATTTTCAAGTTGCTCTGTGACTACTTCGACATGTGACGTGTGGCACAACGTTCACCAGTACAAATCGATTTAATGGAAGGTGTGAGCTAATGCGCTGCGCAAACATTTGACTGCCATAAGCAATTTGCGCAGATCGTTCAGCAAGACGTTGCGAAACTCTTATCTGCAATAGTCCACGATTTATGAGTATACATATGTGTGTGTGTGTGTGTATTTGTGTGTGTGTGTACGTGTGTGTGTGTACGTGTGTGTGTGTACGTGTGTGTGTGTGTACGTGTGTGTGTGTAAATGCATATGCATCTGAGTGTATGTATGTATGTATGTATGTATGTATGTCGTTATTCAATTTTATTTCAAGATTTCTTGCCAATAGAGAAAGAGTCGGTTTCTAACCCAGATACAAGGCTCTTTCAGTGGAATTTCAACTTCAACTTGGTATTTATGTATGCATGATTACGTACACGTATGTATGTATGTATGTATGTATGTATGTATGTATGTATGTATGTACGTACGTACTTACGTTTTTTCATGAATAACACTTTAGCGATCGAAGCTGTTGAATTTGTTTCAATTTATAATGCTTTGTGAATTCGATTTCTAAATTATCGAAAAGCGTTTCTTCTTTCTTGCTACAACAATTCTCTGCTTAGTTGTTTTGCCTGTCTTTTGTATTTTGAAGGTTCATTCCGTTTTCTTATCTTACGTATAATAAAATGCAATGAGTCAAACATACTGGACGTTGAAAACTAAAGCCACGAAGTGGAACTGAGCAACAGCAAGCGATAATAAATGCAGGTGAAACTTAATGAGATGTTTGCTCTTAAGTAGTCAATATTTTAATCGAAATCTGACTAAACTTTGGGCGTAAATTACATTTATTCTATCAAATTCACACAAACACACACACACACATGCACACACATACACACACAGATAGATATAACATTCAATATTAAACCCTCGTTTTCAAAGTATTATCATTCACGTAACATATATATATATATATATATATATATATATATATATATATATATGTATGTATGTATATATAAATATAAATAAGAAATGGGAAACAAAACAATAAATTGAACAATTATAAACTCAGTTCAATTTAAATATTTTATACAAACAAATGACACATCTCATAAATTACATCTGTAAAACGAAGTTTTTCGAGAATAATCGTGTGAAAGCACGTGGTTGGCTGTATAAAAGATAAACAAGAGTGAAAAAACTACAGAAGGCTTGTGTTATATGGTTAAAGTATATATTTAAATCGTTTCACCATCATCACCCAAAATTTACCAATGCTACATAAGGACCCCAAATTAAAGGAAATTTTGCACACACATAAAATCATTAAAAGCTACAAACAACCGAAATCACTAAAAAAGGCCCTCACAAAGGCAAAATTATTTTCTAAAATAACAGATGCAAAAGTGAAAAAATGTGGTCGACCAAATTGCGCAACATGCCCAAACTTTCTAGAAAGATCAGAATTCCTTTTCAAAGAGGGACAAAAATTCAAAATCAAATCTGATTTTACTTGTGCCACAGAAAACCTTATTTATGTCATAAGATGCTCGGGATACCACCAAAATTACATAGGTCCACAGGATCATCGCTCAGATGCAGATGCACTCTGCATTGACAGCAGATTGCATTCCCAGAATACAGAATGATACCCTTTAGTGAACATATTGAGAAATGCGTAAAACAAATGCTACCACAATTTATAATCTTTCCATTCTATCAATGTGCCATTGGAACACCAACATAAATTAGATTAAATAAGGAAACCTTCTTCATTGGAAAATATAAGCCAAAACTTAACCATTGCTAACACTTTTAAATAAGGAAAGTCACCTCACTGAGAAAAAAATATAGACCAAAACCTAACCACTTGTAACATTCTATTCCTTCTAAACCAAATCATGTTAAATTAATCAAAATCTATCATCTCCATCATTTTTTATTATCTCCCTTATACCGGAAAAAATCCCTGATTACCTTCCCCTATCTAGAACTTCATATTTTACACCGGGGCGAAGACATGTTACGATACAGGTAGAGAAATTTGAAAAGAAAATACGAAACCGGTTATTTCTCCAAAAACAATATTTCTATACTCAAAATTGTATAACATTTTTCTAACATAACGATTTAGATATATACTTTAACCATATAACACAAGCCTTCTGAAGTTTTTTTCACTCTTGTTTATCTTTTATATATATATATATATATATGTTTGTGTGTGTGTGTGTGTGTGTGTGTAAAAAGGTTGAATTATATTTCACCCTTTAATTTGAAGGATTCCCAAAAAGATTTGAACTATAGATACTTCATATTTATTTTCTTCATATTTATTTATTTTCAACCATGAATTGGCATGATTTTAATATCGCTGTTCAAAACGATCGTCTGCATGAATTAAAATCCTCTTAAACTTTAACATCTCTTCTCCATTTTTAACAAATTGTTGAGTTTCATGGGATTCCTTTCCATAAATTCACATAACACACCATATACATACATATATATATATATATATATATATATATATATATATATATATATATATATATATATTTGTATACACTTCGTTGGACATCATCATGTAAGCTAGCCTTTCCACCAAAATGGCAATCCTCTAGATTGACACAATTGGAGAACTTCATTGATAATGACGGCAACAACAATAATGACCAGAACGATAGCAACAACAGCAACAACAACAAAGACAACAGACACAAAACGATGGTTACACCTTCTGCTGTACCACCATCCCCGTTTTGTCAACGAGACGAACGCCAACATAAGTAATTGATGTAAATACTTACTATACATGGACATAAATTTAGAGGGGAAAACAAACACTTAATAAAGGCATACAACCACTCGTTGCCACAATCAAAAAGCCATTCATTTGACACACCTCTATCTGAAGGAGAATTTCTGCGGTGTGTGTACGCATACCGATTCACATATACGTACATATACTTACGTACGCACAAATTTACATAGAGACATATATGTGCAAATATATCCGCATAAAACATAAGTATATGTATGTATGTAAGTATGTATGTATGTATGTATGTATGTATGTATGTATGTATGTATGTATGTATGCATGTATGTATGTATGCATGTATGTGTAAATACATACAGATATATACGTTGAGTTTTTTAACCATGTATTTACAAACTATCATTTATTAGTTCATCTGCTTTGAAATTCCCGATTCCGAAAGGAAAAAACAAATTTATTTCACGTTCTCGAAGTATCTAAATTCCTATGACGTCGAATAGATGCTGATATATACATACGTACATATATACATACGTGCTTGCATACATACATACATGCATGCATGCATACATACATACATACATACATACATACATACATACATACATACATACACATACATACATACATACAAATTAGATAGAATTCAATTCCAAGTTGGGTCCTCTTAAATCACGTGTGCTTATTTCAATATTCCATACTCGTATGTTGACATTTTATTTAGATGAGGTATGTATAAGTATTGAAAATACTGGAAAACATTTTCTGCAGAGTAATAATATCAAAACTGGATATTTGAAAATTCTATGGTGTTATTTATTCACTATTACACGTGTTTCATTTGGTAATAGGAGTTACAAAGTTGTACATGTAGTAGAAAACATATGATATCTATCAGAAATTCTTCAGGAAGGGAATGATTTATATATATATATATATATATATATATATATATATATATAGTAGTTGTCTACTCCTTTGACCACCTCTTGTACCTACACCTTAGCTCCATCATAGCGTCTGATGTAGCTTTTCACACCAGGCAATGTTCTGAAAGGACACCCACATAGATTGCATCTCTGATTTGGACCACCAATATGTTCAGATAAGTTCTGATCTTTGTGGATCTTAACATGTCTCTTGAGGCCTCCGTTGGATTTGCAAACCTTCTGGCATACACTGCATTGAAAGGTGTACACAGACATATAGGCAGAATAGTTGGTGCAGGTTCGTTTTCCATGCGTTCACAGATGAGATTTGAGGCCATCCAAAGACAGACATGGTCTGTAGCAGACTATGCACACAAAAAGGTGATTGTCATTCACCTTATCGATCGTTACATTCCTCCTTAGATCTCTTTTGAGTCTTACCTACATTATCCTGGCCTCTTCAAATGCTTTCACTCCACTCCACAAATTTCTTCGCCATCCAACTCGATCCGAAGCAAGGGTTTCTATATCTTCTTCAGAGAGGGAATAATTTATATATATATATATATATATATATATATATATATATATATATATATACGCGAGTGAGTGTACAAACAGAAGTAAAGATATGCAACAATTTAGTAGAGGAACACATTTAGTGTGAGCTGCATATTTAAAACAATTTGATTTGGCTCCATTAAAATTTCGTAGACATCTAACGAAAAC